>NW_026623829.1:284806-338152 GCF_030028575.1 Malurus melanocephalus | reverse complement strand
CAACCTCTTAAAAAAAAAAAAACAACCCACTGGGGGGAAGGGGGGAAGGAAGGACCTGGATAAAACAAGCCTTTTGGCTACCTAATCTAAGAGCCTTTCACTCATTTTTACTGGTAAAAAGTAACACACCTTGTTAAAGTCAACTGCTTTAATAAATTACTTTATTAATTTAAAATGTACTAACCTATTTATAAAACACCTGGCCTTGTTAAACCAGCTGTCTGTTACTAAAATAGCCCTGAAAAAATTCTKCAGTGTATGTCTTAGAGGGTGTAGGTATCACAGAGTCCATGGGTAGGAGGAAAGTATTGTCATCCCAAGCTGGGCATACAGAAAAACCCCTACAGTAAGCATAAGAACCAAAGTAAATAAATAGGTCTCCTGTCACACCCTGAAGGTTGCCACCACCCAGCGCTTGCCAAGGAAAGCACATTCCAGATACAGGGCCCTTCCTGACTGCCACAATTACTCCCAGAAACAGGTCTAATCCAACAGACTCCAGATCTCTATGGGAAATCAGAAGCCAGAAATAAAGTCAGCGAAGTAACACAAATTATTCTCAGACAGGTCACCACAGAGATTATTTTTAGACTAGAAACAGTCTGCTCAATGTAGACTGAAGCAAAGAGCAGTTACTTTCTCTTACCCTCATGGGGAGCACTATTTCACTGATGCCAACATCCTCTGAAGATAGATTTCTCCATCCCCTTGCAGATCTGTTTATCTTAGCCTGGGCCCTACTTGAATCCTGGGGATCAGAAAATGCCACTTCTGCCTACTTTGTCTGGGGCTTTCCCTGCTTTACCTTGGGCTGACTAGGTTGTATGAAACCCTCTCTTCTTTCCCTCCCCTCCTCAGGAGAGCTTTTTGTAGTGAAACACAGGTTTGCTGACCAGACAGGGTTATGGAAAATGCCGCTATTAAAGGTTTTCCTAACAATGTAATTGCCTGACAGAAAAAGTCACCATTGTATTTACTTGCTTCAAAAAGGAAATGCTACAACATCAACAATGTTTCTAAAGAAACCTGCTGCTTCCAGATGTATCAGCACCTACTGGACAATGTTCTTACCTTCGGCCTGTAAAAGCACACTGGGACTTTTGGAATAAGTTCTGGGCAGAGAAATTATCAGTCAAAGGCAAGAAGAATTTTAAGCAAAGAATTTGACTCTGATAAATTCCATGGGTGTGGTGCTATAGGAGAATGTTCTTTCAATTCAAAGCATCTCATTGCTGCCTCTGAGAGGGGAAAAAAAAAAAAAGGTGTTTCTTAACTGGTATTTTTTTTCAGGAATTGCACCTGGAGCAAAGAGAATGACACAGTTATCAAAAAGGACTCTGTGTTCTTACTGAAGAAGTAGCTCAGTCCCCAAGCACTGCAACTACTCATGTCCCGCACACAAGGTGCATATCCAAGCACTTTTCCCACAAAGCCACCTGTGCTGCACTCTCAAGGACACATTCCCTTCGGTCTATCTGCCACCCCTCGCAGTTCCTGGGCAGGAACTTCTCACACTGTAGTCCTTAAACCTCAAATGATCTGCACTGGTCTGGACACACTCATCAGCAGTTTCTTATGGCTTGGAGACTTTGTATTCAYTTCAGACATAGATGTGAGAAGTAGTATTATTTTGCACTAAGGAATGCTGTCAGCAATCCAGTTTTGGAAAACACCTTTCTTTATAAAGTGTATAGTTTCTCAAGTTCTAACACAGATCAATGAGAAGTTGATGGCCAATTATGACATCAACCTGAATTTTTGTCTTCAGTTTGGAAGCAAAAACTCATGCTCTACCTTTAAATGCCCTTCTGGTTCTTGCTTGAAATTGTATGAAAACATCCCTGAAACAAAGTCACACTGTCTGCTGTTGTCCTTACTGAAGAGGTCTGTAGGTGTTTTAGCTAGCTTTCCACATCAGTATGCTCATTCCTGGTGAATGCTCATTCCAGTGAAACCTGCCCTGAATGRAGTTGGTGATACAAGTAGTAATGGGCATATTAGTCCTTGGAAATGGATCATTTCTGTCCTCTACTCTGCTGCTTCAGAGAGAAAAGGAACTCTCTCCTTCATTATGAAGTAAGGCCCAATTCAAACCCACATGTCCTCTGGGTGCCCATTTGCAGCTGCATGTCCTCGTGCTCCACATGACACCTGTCAGCATCCCACATCACCGTCCCAGATTTGTACTCTCCTGCCAATTCTTCTCCAAACTGCAGATGTACTCACAGCTAACACAGTTCT
This sequence comes from Malurus melanocephalus, assembly GCF_030028575.1. Lineage (NCBI taxonomy): Eukaryota > Metazoa > Chordata > Aves > Passeriformes > Maluridae > Malurus > Malurus melanocephalus. The sequence goes on along the minus strand of NW_026623829.1, from coordinate 335,911 downwards.
GTTGAAATGATCCCTGTTTGCCGAATCACCTGTGCAGCCACAGCGGCCAAGCCATGGCGAGAGGTCCTGGGATGCAGCAGCGAGGCGGCTCCGGAGCAGCAATGCCAGGGCTGGAGCACCAGCCTGCCCCGAGCCTGCAGGCTCCAAGGCTGCCCTGTGGCACTCCTGCCAGCCTGGAGCATGGGGAACTGCCCTTCCTTCCTCCCCCTTTGTCCCAGCCTGAAAGGAGGAGTTTTACCCCATACTTCGCGTGTCACTGTCTAACATATGCACACTAGATATGATGCTACTTTTTCTGTCTTTGTTAATCTCTTCAAGCTCCTTTAATTGCAGCCTGGAAGTTTTTTCCAGACTAGTGGCTGGCATTATTTTATCCTTTCCCTGAAGAGTTCAGCTGCCTTTGCAATTTACAGGCATATCTCTAGGGCTGAATCTCAATTTTTCCTGGGATACGGAGTCACATGCTCCACATATTATCCCACCATCCATCCTCCTTCTGCTTCTGGAGTCAAGTCAGAAAAGAAAAAAACAATATGTACATTCTATCCCATTAAAAATTGATGCAGCATGTACTTTGAACAGCAGAAATAAATCCTGCAGAGCTTGTCATTTGCTCCCCCATTCTACCATTAGACAATAATAACAAGTGAGGGGGTTTTAATATTTTTTCCTATGGTCCTTTCTGCACTCAGCCTCTGTACTTTTTCCACATGCAAGCATGTATTTTTTGCCAAGAAGCCCCTTTTTCCAGGTAGTTTCTGCAGGATGCACAGCCCTTCTAGTTATTGTTACTTTGCTTTCCTACTCTATTCTTTACTTGTTAAATTGATGATTTGATTCTATTACCCATACCAAGAACCAGAAAATATGTTTTAGAAAAGATCAGAAAAAGCTGGTTTCAGAAACACTGCAGCTAATCCCAAGATCTGCTTGTCTTGTGTCTCATTAGGTGCACACAGATTCTTGGTGGGGCTCTCCAAATTCCTCCCCTCTGTAACCTGAGTTTTTCCTCAAAGTTGAAGGCAAATTACTCCATCATGCTTTTGAGCAGTTCTTGTGTTCCCTCATAAACACACTAATCCCTGTCTCTTTTGCACGTTTGATAATTTGACTTTCAGGGACATAACATCGTTGTGTCAAAAATTCATCTCTTTTTATTTCAAGGGCAAGGAAAAAAAGGTGGGTGCAAATCACAGGCACTTTCTTTTCTTCATGCACATTCTTTTCTTCATGCGTATGAAAGACAGATGGAAAAGCAAGCACAGCAGACCAATATTGTAAATAATTCAGGGACATGAAAAGTTCCTCTACAGAAGCATCATTATGTTTTAAACTGCTTTCAGTTTAAATGTTTTCAACAATTAGGAAACAGCTGTGCTGGCCACTTCCTTTTAAAAGCATCACTCTCATCAATAAGCGCAGTATTCCTCAGCTGACTAAATGCTATCTGTTAGGATTTCCAAAAGGACCACCGACTCCTGTTGTGTAACTTGGGTACGACTCCTTAATAAGATTAATCATCAGCTCGGAGCTTGTGGGAAGTGTGTAAGTGTGATACATCAAAAAGAACCATGCAACTGCAATGTGATGGAAAATAACACTTTCCATACCAAAAGGATTCTGTGTGAAGGGAAGAAAGAGAAAAAGAAAAGGAAGTATTTATGCACATTATTTAGTATATATCAGCCTGTAGATTTTATCTTTGGAGTAATGTCAGCATCTCAGATATTTTTGAAGCTCCAAAGATGACTATCCAACTCAATTCACTGAAGCATTAAGTTTTCATTAAAGTTACATTGAGCTGTCGATTGTTTTTTCAAAATGTAAAGTGTACTGAGATTTTATTGAATCATAATCCATTAGRTCTGTTGATTTTGTTACACTGGTTTATTCTCTCTACCTATCAGAATGAACTTTTTAATTACAAAGCCCCAAATCTAATACTGTTACTTGTAAAATATCCTTAAATTGTGACTAGGATAAAAGACCTGCAGCCACATCTGCAGAGAGACACCTGAGATTCCTCTCCTGGCACAGAAACAGGAAAAGGATGAGACAAGAAGGTGCCACAGGCAGACTGGCAGTATTCACAGGAAAGGATAGATCTGGTGCACCTCTGGAGCTCAAAACATTATTTGAAGATTTCAGGTCACATACATGTTAGAAGCCCAGACTGTTGCTTAAGACACTATTGAAATTATTCACTGGGYATTTCTTAAGTAAGCTGCCAGCATTTTCTGGATGTGTTTATTAATTTTTTTTTACTTTCATCATCTATTCCTTTGTCAGTTTAGTTTTTATGCTGCATTCTGAAACAGCTGAAGTATTCATTTAAAGCCTTCAGAAAATGCACTCCTATCCTTACAAAAAATGTCATTTTTAAACATTTATGGATGACTCGACAAGACACACAAGACACACGACAAGAAATGCAATTAGAGAAGCTGTGATTTTCCCCATATGCATTCAATTTTTCTATCCCCAGCACAGCTTGGGTCCCAAATGTAGGTTATGTAATTTTCCCAGAAAATCATTCAAAAAAATACTCTTAATGCTGGGTTAAGGCAGTTTTCCCTAGTCAAGAGTTTGCCTCCTAAAACCCTTGCAAAGCAAAGTCAACTTTTAGTTCATTTTCATTATCTTCAGAGATAAACATAATAACTTAATAGCATAAGCAGCAAAGAAYAACACTGTAGTTCAACAGTACAGTAAATCCATCCTAAAGCTTCTTGGAACCAAATTTTTTTCAAAACCCACATCATACAAAATGTCAAAYTAATATAACCTTAACCTAGCAGCTTTATTATGTAAAAGAAGTTGGAARTTAACTCCATATCTCCAAGTTTTAGACCATCAGTAATTATCTGGTGTTTTGCAGCCAGAAGGTCAGTGTGGAGCTGCCAAACTCTTCATTGCACATTCTGGCAACTGCAGCAGGGAAATAAATGTGAACTCACATAGGATCTTGATTACCTCTGCATTGTTTTATGGTACAGTAACAGCATATAATCCATAGTAACAGCTATGGGTTAGGTGGTGTTAAAATAACTCCAGGTTTTAATGAGCTGGGGCAGTAGGATACACTTCCCTCATTAAACTGCCACCCATCCTCCTGTGCATCACATCCCAGCTCCAYCAAAAGGAGGGAAACACTTAATGACAGATCTGCTCCTGGCTCAGCTTGTTTTTTAGCACAGCCAGTTGCGATCCAACCCAGGAGAGCCTCAGACTTCCTTTTACACCCACTGAGGACACCTGAATGCATAGCAAGAAAAGCAGATTCTGCCCGTATCATTTTGCTCTCAATTCCTTCCCCATGAGGGTCTGGAAGCAAGCTACAGCTCTCATGCCTGTAAACAGAGTGGCAGTAGAATGCCTGGATCACAGCTGATTTGCAAGGGAAGGGATATTCTCACACTCTTCAAAAGGAAAAAACTTTTATGTGCTACTTTTAATGTGAATATCATATTTGAATAGGTTTATGACTCAATCACATAATTTGGTACAGCCTATTCCTGGAAACAGAGGTTGTAACTGAAACATTAAACTACTTCTTTAACTTAGAAGTGTTCATGTAGATGGATTCAAATCTCCATCCTAGGAAGCAATCAAAAGCAGAAATGCAGGAAAGGAGAAATACCTGCCTACAGCAGGCTTCATCAGCCACATAACATGTATCTCACAACAGAGCTGCAAGTCTGCAATACCCATCAGGCAGAAAAGAGCCAACAGAATGACAATTTGCTGTCTTCTTCATCCTTTAGTGATACATGACTAAATGTGACGTGTAGAGCCATATCTGTTTTTCCCTGCCTTTATCACAGATTCACAGTTTCCATACCCAACAAGAGCATGCAGACAGCTCTTGTGCAAAGATTTGTTTAATGTTCTCCATCAGCTCCCAGAATCAAATGGCTGGGAGTGGGGGATAGGGAAGAGCTGTCTAAATCCTTCTGCAATTCTGTGGGAAACCAGACGCAGGATCTGATGCCAGCCAAAGTTAACCTGATGGACAAAAGGGTTTATTTTAACTTGGTCACTCGATCCAATTCACTGCACAGTCACACAAACACTTGTGCCTGTATGAGCCAAGGGGGAAAAGGGTGTGTKACACTTCTGGCTGTCTTGGCAGCAGCACTGGCTTATTTCTATTTAAACTGTATGTTAAAGTATGTCTTAACAGCCCTTGAGCCATTTTTATTTAGTCTCTTGAGTCACACATACATCACACGGATTTTTGCTGCTGTCCAGACTGGAGACACTTCATAAACAAAGAATGAGTCCTCACACAGAAGGGAAAATTATGGCATGTCTAATCAAATACTCAGTGATCCAGTGGCTGCATTACAATGGTTGTATTTTCAGAAATAGTTGCAGTTTGGTAGTTAAAGCAAAGGATTGCTGAGATATGTCACCACRTGAGAGAAGCAAACAAATTAATGTSTTTCCATGCCCCAGTCTCCTTACCTTCCATATGTACTTCGTAAGGTATCAGGATGAGAACTAACATTTTGATTGTGTCTATGAAACAAAGAGTTGACAAAACCTTTAGATTCTCGGGATTGTTAAAAGCATTTAAAAATGTAACATAGAGCTGTGATAGAAACCAGTTATGTGTAATGTCTGTCAACAGGGTGACTGTCCATTCTCTCCTGCGTATTTGCAAAGCCTGCACTACAAGAAAAGTCCTTATCTTAAGAGTTTGCTCATTTTCTCTCTCCCTAATACTTACCTTTACCTCTCCAGTGATATGCCACAGAAAACAGTACATATACTGTTGGTTTATAACATTTATATTACATATTTTGTTAGCTGCTCATCCCAATCCTACTCCCARTGATGGAAAGGGAAGAATTTGTTTGGCACAAGTGTCTGGAGACATAAAGATTAATAACCAGCTTCCTCCTATCCTGCTTTGCATTTATCATTCCTGCCTCTCTGTRTTGCTAGTGCTGATTTCCCCATTCAGTCTTTGATCTTGGCTGTAATCTTGGCACACAGTTATCTCTTCCTCTTCCCTTCTCTGTTCATTCTTTCCATCTCACAGCTGATAAAGTGGCACAGCTCTATAGAGGYAGTTCCCTTCCTTGCCAGACAACAATTTGGAAAACCAGAGCAATCATGACCYATTTATGATGCTGCTCTGCGATAGCTCTGGTTTGGGAAGTGTTACACATACCTAGTCACTCCAGCTATAACATTTCAGGCCAGCACAAGACGAACAAAACACCCCTCAGGCATCTCTGCATTACTCTGCCCAAAGGCAGCAGCTGATGCACCATCTCAGGAGGCCTGAGAGCAGCATTCAGTYCTCGCTCATGCATTAAATATCAGAATCACAAGGGGCTGCTACCTTTTAAAACCAGCTCACCATAAAAGGATCCTCTCTGTTGGTTATTTCATAGCTGAAGGAATGARTAATTAAAGGCAGCAGGTATTCTTCCCCAGAACTAAATGTTTAGTTAGGAGCAGAACAACATTCAGCAGATCCAGATTTTCATATATAAGAAGGAGCTTAGACAAGTCAAAGGTCCCTTGGACATATGCAGAGTAGGCTGGCAGCAGAGGCCTGACATGCAGAGCACACACCCATTGATGCTGAGACACTCTGACTCTCAGCTGGGGAATGTGTTCATCACACAGGCATCCCTGCCTTCTGCAGGACTCGCACAACTGTCCTGTTTACACCGTGCTGGTGGCACATTACAGGCAGATGAAGATTCCCTCCTTTTCAGTTTGATTTCACAAGCTGCTCCAGGATGAAATGTGCCACATGGTTAAACAAGAGCTGGGCTCAGGGTGTGGGATTTGACTAGCATCAGCTGCAAGATGCCATATCAATGGAAGTGAAACAAACTCATCTTGTTCCAGTGACTTAAYGCTGCACAAACACAAGCTAGTTAAATATAAACCATGGCTGAAAAATCATTTTCCATAGGTGAAGYTACAAAAACCTCTGCTCTCGGCAAAGCTGCAAAGCTTGCTGCTAGCTGAAGTCCCTGGCAGCTTCTCCAAGGGGGCTTGGTGCTGCCAGCCATGCGGGGGCACACTGGGATGGATGGGGCACACATGGCATGATCCACACCTACTCAGGTAGGATGGAAGTGCAACAAATGCTTCTCCAGTCCAGAAATGTCTTGTGTTACAGCCCTGGCTCTGCTGCCCACAGACACGTGCAAAGTCTGTAGTAGAGCTGGCAGCTGCACTTTACTCCTTAACAGCCTGACAGCTCTGAAGTGCCAGCRGCACAGGCAGAAGTCCTATTACCCTTATTAGTGCAGGAAAAGTACTATGGATATACCTCAGGCGAAGAGGTGGATCTATTATTTGAGGTAAGGATGTAAAAACAAGAAAAATAAGAGCACAGCTTTTGATGACAAAGTCCTTTTGAACACCCAGTTTGCTAAACAGAACTAAAACACCTGAAGGCTGRTCACAGAAGAGTCCTGTCTACCTCCACTTGGGAACCCTTGCTGCAGYAGGATGAAGTGTTTCAGCATCAGTCACAACCAATATTCTCCAAGGAGAGACCAAACTGCAGTTGGCATTTGCTGGCTGTGGAAGGGCAGCCCCAAGGGCCCACTGGTCTGGGCCCAGCTGAAGGTCTTGGCCTCTGGAAAGAAATTCCTGAGCACTTGCAATACTGCATATCTTCCAAACAGGGCAGGCAGTTCTTTAGCACTAAGAATAGGTGGCATAAAAATCACTTCTATTTCCTCCTTCAGTTCTTTTAAAAAGCTGGGCTATTTTAAAGCAAGAAAAGCCAGTGTTTCAACAGCTGGTCAATGCCCAATAACATTTTTTCTGCCTTAGCGTATTCATCTTTTTTCAGGGCTCCTAAGGAACTGCAAACAGGCACACTTCAACTTAAACTTCAGGGTCAAAACACAGACAAATGCAAGTGCTCAGACAAATGCAACTGTTCAGGAATGCATCATCTCTCAGACAAGTGCCCTTCTGCCCACAGCCAGTAAACATCAACGGCGGTATGGTCACTCCTCAGAGGGGACTGGCTGTGTCTGACACTGAAAAACAGAAAGCAATGACCTTCCCAATGCAACCTAGAAGAGGGCTTCACTTATTCACAGTCAGGGTGCATTGTTGGGTTGTTTTCCAYTTTCAAATCTACGGGCATCTTTTGGCCTTCACGGTAAGGCCCACATCTATACCAGCTGGATGACAAGTCATGTGGTCACTTCCCAGTCTCTGCTGCGGTGAGGGATTGGTCTGACCACGGTGCAGACCGTTTTGCTTCTTGAACTCCACAAGCTTTGTGTTGGCCTGGTCACCAAGTTTATCCCTGTGGATTTAGGTTCTCTCATTTGCTGTTGGTACCCCTAATTTAGTGTCGTTCACCCATTCAAGGAAGGCACACTCTGAGCTGATCGAAAGGTTGAGCAAYGTGGACTCCAGCAGAGTACTCTGCTAGCTGCTTGGTGCCAGCTGGATGTCAGCCCTTTGATCTCCTGGAGTCCAGCCAAAGGTGGTCCCAGCTGTTTTCAGCCCACCGAACAATCTGTTCCACCAGATTGTGACTGCAGTACCAGAAAGGCCATTTCCCACTGGCAGAATYTGGCAGCTTTGAATCTTTCCTACACTGCTAAGGATGAAAATATGCAGATGGAAAGAGAAACCAYGGTATCTCTGAATTAAATTTTCAAAGTCCAAAACCATCTGAGACCTGGGATTGCAAAGGTCAGTATTGAATTTTATCAGCAAGAGAACAGCCGTCTTTGTGGCCTTTAGCCTACTGMAAAAGGATGGTGATGCTCACAGATGAAACTTAAATTCAGCACAAATTCAAGTGCATGTTAGGCACAACTTGCAAGAACTGATTAATTCCCAATKTCAGTGACAGTGATTTAAGCATTCTTCCAAAACCAAAGAACATCTCTTTAGTGAGGCCTCCTTAACTGTTATCAAGATCAGACTTTCAAGAAGATCACAGAACTTGGGCAAAGAGATTTTGTAGCTTTCAGAGAAGCCATTAAAAAGAAGGACAGTCATGCAATGCAAAACTGAAATAGAAAATGGAAGYAAAAACACACTGACTGACTCTGGTGAGAACTGGCTGTTCAGATGAAGAGATTACCATTTTGGGTGTACATACACAAATTAGCAATTAGGGGTAATTGCTTTCAGCTGCATTTTGCTGTTAAAAAAAGTATTAATAACTTGTAATTAACATTAATTTAAGAGCAGATGAAAGCCCATGTTGGTGCTGAGAGTAGACACGCCTGACAGAAAACAGCTACCTCATATGCAGTGCTGGTGGTTGTCAGCTAGAATAATTCTTGTGTGTTCCCAAACCAAAATTACAACAGCTTTAATTCCTCTGTCTTCTCAGGCACTTCCTGCCCACTAATCTCTGCCTTTAACCATGGTCAGATCTTCAACAAAAGTACYATAGAGGAAGAAACTCACTATGCACAGGCTGCCAGGTATCAGCCAGACACTGCTCCTCGGTGCCACCCAAACCTGCCATGCCTGTGTGAGCTGCACCCCTGAACTCTGAGTGAGCCACACTGCCCTGCCATGCCTTCTACCGCCACATGAAGACATAAATGTAGCCAAGATTTAAAATGAGTTTGCTGGAAGATTTCCTTGTAATTTGCCCTGACAGTGTTTCCTGCTGGGAAATAAAATCCGTCCAGCCCCAGGCAGCCCTGGTTGTGCTCCTCTGCACATCACCACGGGCGAGGCAAGCCCATGCAGAGGCGGCACAACGGGCAGGGCAGCCACTCAGCTAGCCATGCCCAGGTGAACCTTCCCTTGTGCTTMCAGGGCAAACCAGTGAAGGGCCAGGGTGATGCTGGAGAAGGACTTACTTGGCCATTAGGGAGGAGYGGCTCTGTGGCTCCCCTGAGGTCACTGAGGAGGTACGTGGCACAAGGCACCCTGCCTGGTCAGCACTTCAGCCAAARGCAAGCTCATCCCATGAGTGCCCCTCCCAGAAGTTACAACTCAAGAATATAACTTTCAAGCTATATTTTCCAAAGTTTGCCCATTTCTGTACTTCACCTGGTAAAAGTGCATSCCTGTTACAGGCTTAAATGCATCGAGCTTGTAGACATTTTCCACAGAATTGTGCTGCCTGTATCTGGTTACCCAAGGTTTAAAATCCTTGTGCAGAGTGCTTTAGTACCCACTTTTCTGGACAGAATGCTGGATCAGACCTAAATGTCCATTTGATACAGAATCTCATTGGGTCAAATAGAAGTGGACTTGGTCTCCTCAACAGTAGCCAACAGCACATATTTATCAATACACAGGGCAAAGTTTCACAGGGACAGTGTTGCAGCTGAACTCCAGATTATAAAACACCAGCTAAGGCAAAAAAACCCAAACCTTAAGACAGTGATGAACCTATCTACATAGCATGCCCATTTTTATTAACTATTTCCCCCACTGTTGACTACTGCTGAATTTCTTGGGTTTCCCCCCTGCCGTTACCAATATTTATATTGGGTCAAATGGGCAGCCTTCAGCAAGAGAGAAGCATATCCCTGGACCCACAGAGCATTTCTCAAGTTATCCAGCCCCACTTTCCTGAGCAAAATTACAGCATATTCTGGGTTAGAAAGGACCAAAGAGGMTCATTGAGTCCAACTCTTAAGTCARTGCACAGGGAACAAGACTCTGACYTTGGCATTACTAGCACCATGCTCCAACCAAATGAGCTAATTCCAGGATCAGGTGCTGATGTTCCCCACTGGGGCTGGAGCTGTGACTAGAGTTCATTGCCCAATTTCCTTCATCATTCCAGCGCACCTCTGGGTTCACCACACATCACCTTCAGTGGTGGAGCTCAGCAGATTGAGGTCCCTGCGGCATAAATGCTTGTGTAAGGGTCATGTGACTTCTTACAAANAAAAAAAAAAAAAAAAAAAAAAAAAAAAAAAAGCCCTAAAAATTATTATTATAATTATGACACCCCAGCCAAGGATCCATTCTTCCAGCAGCGGAGAAGGTCAGAGATCTCATTTCACCTCAATATCCTCTAACTCCTATTTCTACAGTCTAAGGCTCAGGAATATCTTACCAATAAAAGGCTAGTTCCTCATAGTCACTCCAAGGGGCTCAAACAGACTCATACAGAATTCAGTCATTTCTATCACCAAAACATAACAGCAAACAGAAGTTTCACTGTAAACAGTTTAGCTCCGGGAAAAACATTCAAACTTTCCACACTCCCTCTATTCTACTGATTTTGCAAGAACACCCCCTTACCTGTTACAGATCATTAACAAAGTGCCCTTTTTGTGCTTCCTCACCCTCCCCCATTTGGAGAAATGTCATTTGGAGAAATGCTGCAAAGCTGTGACCTGCCTCAGACTCCACTGCCTAAAGCCCAGGAGCTGGAGAAAGCAGAGAGGAAGGTGTCCTCTGAGCAGGGGTGCAGGAAAACAGGAATTTCCCTTTAGGGATCGGCTGCAGAGAATTACCTGGTTGCTTAGAAACATGAGATTAACTCCAGCTCAGTTTTCCCCTTCCTTCACATATGCACTTAAGGAGAGGCTGTAAATCAGCTTGGTGGGAGACTCAGGATGGCTGGGGTGAGACACAGGGTCACCACACAGGGTCACCATGCGGGGTCACTGTGCRGGGCAGGTGGCAGGTGGGGGAGGGCAGATTTTCTGTTCCCTTTCCCAGGCTGGGTGAGCTCCCTTTGGATTGCAATGAAAAGTTTCTCATTGCTGAGTTTCAACCACCAGGATGAGAGTCAATCACAGAGCTCCGCAGCCACATCCCCTGTGCCAGGATTTCAGCTTTGATGGCAATCAGTTGAGGGAATGCAGTTGGGGCAAAGCATCTGACAAGAAGATGCAGATGATATTTAAAGCAATGATATTTTAAGCATAAACAAAAGTTACGTTAATTCCTGCACCTCTTAGTAATGTTTTCTGTGTGAGCTGCCAAAGCATCAGTGATTGGCAGCAATAAACACACTGGCTGCCTCTTTGCATCTTTCAAACCTCAAGGAATTGGACAGAAAGGGAGGTGAGAAACACAAAGACCCAACTGCTTTACTTACCCACCATCACRGAACACAGAAGAAGGAAAAAACAGATGTGGACTTAATCTCATACTGTTTATGGTCAAACCAGTCCACCATGTAAAAGCACCACTGCTAACACGAACATGAGAGCAGAGCCCACAGTGTATGCTCAAGAGCTTTCATGAAGTTTCTACGAGAAGAATGCTCTTCAAGCTTGGCCTAACAGGTTGAAGGACAGATGAACTGGTATCTGCCTATAAAGTACCAGAATTTTGAAAAATATACTGGCAGGTGTGCCTAATTTAGAYTCTTTCGCATTCATTCACACTCGCAGATGTCAGCTCCTAGGCACACAGTGGAAGGGATATGCTGTGCAGTACATAGCCAGTAACCTTGTGGACAGGAGCCAGCAGTGTGGTTATCATTATGCTGGATAGTTACTACAAGCTGAGGGTTAATTATTAGCAGAACTTAAAATCAAAGAGAGTTTGATCCAGACTGCATAGCTACACACACACACACACTCACAAAGCTTCTATCCCGAAGCACTTCCTGTCTCTTTACAGACAAGCTCAGCATCGTTTAGGCACGTCCAAGGTGGCACACCATGCCAAGGGAGCAGTGACAGGGAGACTGTAGCCAGGCAGCTCTTGGAGAGTCAGCACCTACGGGAGTGGGTGTTGAGGGCTTTTCACTGGTTGTTTGTTCGTTTTTTGTTGGGTTTTTTTTGCAATACCACTCCAATGATTGTTTAAAAACAGTTAACATCRCTAGAACAAAGCTATGTTTTGAGTATTATGCATAAGTTCTGCACACAAAATGTCTCTCCTTGACCTTGGAAATATTTTTTTCAGGGAGGAAGGACTAGAGTGACTTTCTGCATCACATTTGCATTCTTTGCAATGAAAAGCAATGAGCTTAGGAGGGACAGGTTTGCAGCTATCATCACTCTGATTTTGTTAGGGGTTATTTAGTGATATTTTATGAATTCAAGATTATGGGATGGGATGGGGAAGGCCAAGGGAACAAAACAACAATCAAAACTGATATAATCTGAAAACTTTATTTTGTAGATTAACAGAAACTCAGATTTGGTAGAGTTGTTTATTCTTTTTCCACTGCAAAATGCTCTTTGGGCCTACATGAGGCTTTTTTCCCACTTAATTGTCCTATTAATTCAGCTTCAATCTGATTGACTCAGTTGTAACAGTTTTACCTGTGCATAAGCACTTGATATTCAATCTGCATTCAGTAAGAAAACCAGGAATGTGGGTAAGTAGATCAGGTTGAGTTCTGAATACGCAGTGGTCGGGGGGAACTGCCTCTTGCAGTCATCACCTGGGATGGTGCAGATCTGCAAACCTGGAGGTTTCTAAGGCAGGCATAATCAGCAAGCATCACATGCTTCTTCTACAAACACACTCTTCTACAAATACCGCAGAAGAAAAGGTAAAGGAGTTTACCCCACCAAAATGAAATAAAACTGACGAGCCAAGCTGGCTGAACAAGGCAGTGTTTGTGTAGGGCGGGGGGGGCTCAGCTGACAACACTGCTCTTTTATGTGCTCTCATACCGTTTTCGGTGCATAAACATGGGCTGACGTGACCAAGGGCCCCCCGCGAGCCAACCGAGCAACTTTCCCCTGGCAGAGAAGGATTAGTATTTGCTGACCCTGTCAGAAGGAAATCAGGGTGACCCCTGTCTTCCCCCTGCTAGTCCTGCCACCCCAGTAGCTGCAGGGCTTACATTGTAGTCTGCAGTGTTTACATTGCTGGCCCCAAATCTTTTTCTTGGTCTACAGAGTTACAGCAGAGGCTGAAATTGAGCCTAATTCTCTCACAGTAAATGAGAGTGCTTTCCCAGCCTGGCATTTAGCATTTCACATTCTCATGCACTACAAACAACCATCAAACCCAGGGAAAAAGCATGGCTGCAGAGGAAGTCTACATGACCAGCTGAGAAGGTCCAACTTTCAGTTGGTCATGACTTAAGAGAAATGCCACCCATTAAGCCAAAATTGCAAAGAGAGTCCCAGGGGTCTTATGAGACAGGGCACTTAGGTTCAGGGATCACATCCAGCCCCTGCAAAGTGCCACAGCTCAAAGTGTTTGTCATTAGGAGTCACAGCTGTGAGAAAGGCACACTTTATTGAGGCCTAAGTCAACAGGGACCTCCCAGGCGTGTAACACCAGCAGCTGCTGTGACTGCACTGACCAAGGAAACATTTGCTGAAGTAGTTTTGAAGTGAGCGGTCCAAACAACCTCCCTACTGTCATATTACACCAGTGTATTCCCAAACATGGGGCTTTTCTTAGTAACTCAAATCTCGCTTCAGTAAACTGAAATACTTCTCCACTTTGCTCTGCTAGCCATTGCAAGAACAGAAACGGTGAATTAAATGCTAACCCTGCTTTTGGGAATGAATGATCCAGGGACAATGTCAACAGCCTAGACTCATGCATCTCCCAGCCTTTGCTCATGCCCTCTCCCTGAAGTGCTCCTCAAGGACTTTCCATGCATAAATAAGCTAAGGTTGGATGAACTTTACATAGGCCTCACCCTACACAGTCAAATAAACTAGGGAAAATGTATTTATGATTTGTAATATTTGCATTTCAAGCAGTGAAACTTCTTGTTTTGATACATTATACATGCTGGGATTACTAGCAAGCTGCAGACTGGATAGGTATTTCATGCATTGCATTTTACCATGAAGCACAGATGGTTGACATCATGCAGGAACTGGGTATTGCTGGGAAAACTCAAGTTGAGGCAGTAGAGCTAAACAGTATTCTCCTGTTAATTAATCCATTTACTACCTCTCAAAGCCAAATTTCACATTTCACATCTGCAGTCAGGCTGGGCCTTGGCCATGCTGTCAGTTATTTGTCATTCTCAGTCAGCCACCACTGTAATCTCTTATTTGCAGTCAGGCTGTTGAAAGTACCATGATGTACTTTCAAGAGATTACTCAGTATAAATGAAAGAACTTAATTTTTTTCTCAATGGTCACAATTTATGTAATGAAAGCAACATAAGCAAAGCAATAGATAAACTGGGTTTATGCAAATTAACATTGAATTTGTTTGTTTCATAGTCTACACTCTGGAAACATGACCATTGCACTAGGCTAGTGTCATTGATTTCTCTTGCTCAGATAAGCATACCACCAAAAAAAGTCTGAGGTGAGGTGGGAGCTTTTATTAGGCCAACAAACAGGAGCTGGAAAAACAACAAAGCAACTCATCAGCTAATCTACCTCTCCCTACAAACCTTGCCTTTCTTATAACATGTCACCAAATTCACTACCAAAATACTTCTCATCCCAACAATTAAATTTCACATTTACTAGAAGTCCAAGAGTAGCCTCAGTTTATAATTGATTTTGTTAATTAAACAAGATTGTCAGTGCAGAAGGGCAAAGAAAGCATGAGAACACTGGTACCAGAAGCACAGCTTGTGTACTTTGGTCAGCACAGGCTTTGAATCTGTGAGTTCCTCCACCCCCACATGCTGCAATCCCAGCATCCATGGAGAATCTCCAGCAGCAAAATGATGGGCCTTGGGACCAAATTACCTCCCAGCTGACACTGCCCAGAATTACCCTCACTGGTGTGGGTGGGTCCGTATCCCAAGTAACTGATTTGAGAGACAAGCTGGCTCCCTCACAGGCATGCAGGATTCCTTGGGGACTCCTGAGGGGAGGCAGCAGCAAGCTCCTGAAGTGGCTGAGAGTCATTTTTCATTCCACACTCACTGCCACAGCACTGAGTTAGGAGAGCATTTTCTGTGAGGCTGAGGGAATAATTGCATCCCATGGATCACCAGATGAACAGGTAATGCATAGCCATGGGGCAGCGCAGGATTTTCCCTGGAGCATCTCGAAGTCTGGAAAGGCCTCATAAACTGCTTACAGGAACCATTATAGGTATATAGCCATTAAGTATATGACTCTGCTTTGTCAGCTGCAGAGTAAACATACCCACGTACATGTGGTCCCTTTCCAGCATCTTTGTTACTAAGAGCAGGTCAGGAATACCCAAGCGAGTTTCTTGTTGAGACAGAAAATGAGAGAAATACTCTGGAAATTAGTTCCTAGCCTCTTTCTGTTTAGAGTAGCCACACAACTCCTCCTCCCTGCCTCAAGGGGATGTCAAAAGCAAAAACCAGAATTGCAGACAAATGAGCCTCAGTTCCACTGCTCCAGCAGGACAAGGCTCTGTGCTCAGCCTTTCCAGCTAAACTGCTCCTCTGCCTGCCCCTCCCAGCACAGTCTCCTGCACCAGCGGCTGGGAATGAGCCCAGATCCACAGGAATTGGTCCTGCTACAAAGTACAYGCAAGGCCCAACTGCCTGGACTCAGGGTCCCCTTCTCTGCCACCCTCACTGCTTTCTCTGCATCAACTTCTGTCAGGACTGGGGTCGACTTCAAGCATGCAATGGAAAATCCACATTGCTAACACCTTGTCCTGAGTAAAACACTAGCAGAGACAAAAAAAAATCTTTAATTCAGTTTGTATTTAACTATGAACAGCTGAGGCACAGCCACCTTTATTCTGCAGAGGAACCATTACACCAGCATCCAGGCTGACTTTCATGAAAGTGAACTCTCATTAATTTTGAGGGTACTCATGTTTACACACTCCACGTTATTCCTTAGCTGCACCATACCAGAGTGGCAGTGGCCACGTTTATGGCTCCAYGGTGCTCTAAATAAATGCTAAACCTGTGTTTTAATGGTGGCAGGCAGGCAGCAGCTGTTGCTGCTGAATGCCCAGCAGACTGGTATTGCTCTCAGAAGGGGATGCATTGAATAGCCTAAAGATATTATTGTCTGCAACAAGCATTTTCTTTTGTAAACACCACCTGAAAAAAATCAACCAGCCAACCAACCAAAGAACTTGTATGTAGGAAATAGATGATAAAAAGACTTTCCTGTGCCCCTGTTCTGGGCACCAGACAGTCAGATTCTATGTGAGGGGAAAATAAGACATGATCTGAAAGAGCATGTTAGAGAAAGGAAAGGCAGGATACAGAATAAAATGCATAATTCATAGCTTGTGAAAGCCTTGAGGCAAGACCTTTCGGACTTGCTAATTGCTTTGCTGAGAAATAGGCCAGAAGCCATGACTCTTACAGCCAGGCAAATGAAGGCATAAAGCACTGCAACATCCACCCAGGGCTTCCACATTACCCCTCTTGCCCAGGTGTGCTGCTGGCTCACCTGGCAACACRCCAACCAAGGACAAATGATCCGAGGATTTAGCTCTGATTCTGGTATGTAGTTCTGTATATTCGGGTTTTTGAACTGCAGGTAGATACATTTCTATAAACTGGCTGCAGCCATACTGTAGCCCTTGGAGGAGCCTCACTGTGTGCTCAGAGCCTTAGCATGCAACTCTGCGTGCATGAGACAGACAGAGAAGAAGAGTTCCTCCACTGCAGGAGCTAGATTTAGCCTCACTGAGCTCAATGGCAAAAAATTCAGTGGGTGCAACATCAGRTCCCAGTTGCAGGCAAAGAAATTCATATGACAAGTAGGAAGGATGAAGGCAAGCTTAACAGCTTAATAGTTACTGAGGTTTGTGCAAGTGCATGGTTTGGTGGATTTAAGTCATGAACAAAGCATCAAAATCTTCCTATGCTATAACTACCTCCTCCTCCATGTCCCCACTGAGCAGCTTCAGATTTTCTCAGCCCAGCAGGCAAAATCATAGGATTTTGTCTACCTACATGTTCAAGTCTCTCCTACTGACATTCTCTCATTTCAGAAAATGCTATTCCAGCCAATTCTCTGCTAATATCCTGCTGACAATCACCAGCCGCTGCTCTGCTATGTAAAACCTCACCAGAATTTTGCCTTAAGGACCTAAAAAAGGCTTTGCTATTGCTGTTTCAAATTTGTTACTGAATCCAGTTAGAGTCATCCACTGTGTCTGAAGAGAGATGGGCTTGCCCCCAAAGCAGAGGGATCAGGCACCCTTCTGCTCCACCACCTTGTTCAGCTCCAGCCGCTCAGAGCAGTCATCTTCTTGCTATCCTGTTTTGTCTTCCTCCTCAGTGTCCAGAGAAGTCTAACCCTTAGCTGATACTCTGAATCCATCAGAAAAAAATCTCTTTTAGAGCCCTTTCCTTCCCTTTTGGTACTGTTTATTGATGTATCAAAACTACCATAAAAACTCATTAATAAAACACAGATCTATATCTTCCATAAGCAGCTTATCTCCATGAGATTGTAGAAGTGGAACTACTGAAAGTGCAAGAAAACGGAATTTGTCCCTTAAATGTACTTGGCTCAGTCATACTACATCAACTAAATTATTGAGGCAGATTAAATTTTTACTGCTAATATTCTTATTTTCTTACTTAGAGATGTTCCATCAATATCTCAGGGTCAAGAATATGCACAAGAAGAAGAACTTGACAGAGATGAAAAAAAATAAGATGATCAAAGATCCCTAGGCTTGATGAGTTTTATGGGGAAACTATCAGTAGCAGCTTGTGAGTATGAATGATGCTATCAGTTAATATGATACTGGTATAAAGTTTCAGAGCATAAACATTTTCTGTAATACTTCAAATCACATAAATACATAAAACATAAATACATAAAACATTTTCTGTAATACTTCAAATCACATAATGGTAAAAAGACAGACTGCTTTGCAATACTTCCTATATAAGAATCTTAACTATTCTGTAAATATAAAAAGAGTCACAATGAAGGCAGGAGAATTTAAACAGCAGTTCAAACATCAGTGGTGAAGTACAGTGAAGCTGAGAAACCCCAGACTTAGATTAGTCTAAAATGCCTTTCCTAACTCCAAAGCAAATAACATCTAAGCTACTTTATAACTGGTGTGCAACACGATTCAAACCAAGTTGCAACACATTTAAAGGGCAACTCTCCCCCACACCYTTTTTAATCTGCCTGTAACGGTTTAACTCTTAATGTTACCGTCGCTTAGGTTTTGACATCTACAGGGGGCATACAAAAAATTCAGTTTCTCCAAGGCCAGAGGATCACAGCCCAAATAAGCCAATGAATGTCAAAGCGTAGAGAAGTGAAAGTAGGAACAGAAAAATGTCACTTAATCTTGTGAGTTCCATCTTTAATAAATGTTGGTAGACTCTACAYTGGATGTAAGGTAAATAAGCATTAGCAGTAAGTAGTGTTTGGTGTAGACTCATTTTGTTCTGTGACCTATCCAATCRGTCCAAGAGAGAAGGCAGTAAAAGCAGAGTGGATCCATTGCAATAACAATACAAAGAACAGTCTTTCACTTCATGCAAAGAATACCAGCACAGATGGCGAATCCACATTTTGCAGGAAAATCCATGTGCTTCCACATTAATGAGACATGAAGAATACAGTATTATACACTGTCGTCATTATGTCAAAAGTGATTTGTTGTCCAAGCTTAGGAGTCCAGATGGTACCAAAAATACTCCAAACTTTCTATAATCACAAGGCTTTCACTATAATTTAAAAATGGTTTCATAAAATATACTGGTTTCTCTCAGTATTTCTACTTAACTGTTAACTGCTGAACATGCCCTGTATTTTGCTTGCAGTGCTTTCACAAGAAAAACGTACATGCAATGGAAAAACTCAAAAGGCAGAGCTGGGGAGTGATAGCACAGGACGAGGGAGATGGGCAGAGCTGCCACATTATAAAGTGCAGGAAAGAAGGAACCAGGAAGCCAAGAGCTACATGATGCTTGTTTGGTGGATATACTACTAAGTTCTTCAGAAAAGAGCTGGTCTCTGGTCATGCAGGATGGCACAAAAGCAAAATTACAGAACTAAGTGTTCCACATTCATACCATTAAAATTATCTCCAACAAGGACCAATGGCCCCTTCTGATTCAGATCAGATTTAACCCCCTGCATCCGTGATGAGTTTATCCATATTGGAGCCAAAGCAGTTGGATTTCATGACTAAGTCCTATTATTAGCACACTTTATTTTCTGATAGGAGCCTCAAAAYCTTCCATAAAAGCTTGTAGTGAAATAATTGCTTTCTTTTCACTTCACTCTAGCTGACTCCCACAGGTTAGACTGTATTTTTTCTCTTGGAAGTAAATTGTACAGCTTCTCTTAAAAARCTCACCTTTGAAAAAAACAGCCTAGAAAGTACCAGGCTAAATTTGACATGGTTTTCCTTACRTTTCAGAGAAGGATTTCTCCGGAAGAAAATGACACTTTTTGTACTCAAGAAGACTGAAAATCTTCTGCAGAGAAAAATTGGGTRGAAAAAAGAAAAGAAATAAACTGCCAGGACAGTATGTGGGTGACAGGATTCAGTTTTTAATCTGACAGGTGTATGTCAGCACTTCTTCACCTATACGGGATCTAATTGTTTTCCTCTTCTGATTATTTTTTTAGGTTAGCTTTCCGCCAGTCTCTTCGTCTGATGCCCAAAAGTGAACAGGTTAACAAAGCAAGAAGAGCTGACACCTTTTTTCATCGATACATTTGCTCTTCTAAGTGTCTCAAGCAAATTCATCTTGCAATTAAAAGTCATGTTGTCAACCATGCAGTAGACAACATGGTCCAAAGACAGATTTACAGACTGGTAACTAGGGAGCAGACAGAGGAGGTGGCTGCTCAGCTGATAGATATAAATAGCAAAATCCCAGTCAACAGGATATTATTGTTCTTTGGGGTTCCCAAAGAAGCCTTAAGCGATGGATCAGCTCCTACGCACATGCTGATTGCAAGCCAGAGCCTGTGTGCAGTAGGAAGAACCTGCCCAGGGAAGACTGAAGGCTATTTCAGGAGTTACCAGGCCTCAGAACTTCCCATGCTCTGGTGGGAAGAAACTTCGGGAAGGTGCAGGGAAAGTGCTCAGCAAAGCACCTGTCATTTATTCATTCCTTTTAGTATTAGTAACTCACCTCTAAGAATGAGACTAAACAGCAATGCTTTTCTCTGCTCATGCAATGGAACCAAGCCTAGATGGAGATGACCAGACAAATACCAGAGAACTTGAGAAACTGGGAATAGAGAACAAAGGAGGAAAGGAATGTTCCAGGAGCAGGTCAGAATGGCTTATTTGTCAAGCTGTAGCTCCACAAGACACCAGCTTCAACTGGTTTCAAATGCAGGCAGCTTACGCTCTCAGATATCGCAGAGCCTCCATTATAARCCACATTTAAAGGCTAGAGGCAATTAATTGCCTCATTCCTCTATGACCTTTGCAGTAAGAAAAGACAGAACCTGACTGCTGTCCTATTTCTGATTTTGTTTCTTTTAACTCTCGGACTTCTTTTCTCTTGTAAAACATATTCCTATGATCATCCAGGGCAGACATACATCCCTCAACAGCTATTTCCCTACATTCACACATGGTAAATACACCTCATTCATGTCCTCAGTGAGCTCTCCCTTGGTCTTCCTCTCTACCCCACCGAGCTCTTTCAGACCTACACACAAAGCAGACAGGGTTTCAGGACAGTGGATATAGCGCTGCTCTCTGTAAAGTAACATTTGGATGATTCTGAGAATGGAACTGAAGAGCAGGAATTGACAGCAAGTTCATGCTGGGATAAAATTTAATCTGATTCATTTATGCATGCAAGTGGAAAGCTTTTATTAGCATACGTTCCTCAAAGAAAACAAATTATGGTTCCTGGAGATGTTCATCATTAATTACCCTCTTCCAGCACCTAGCAGGAAGTTTTCTTCCTTCCCCGGTTTCACTTTATCTTCTTTCTAGAAACACACACTCAAAACAAAATAAACAAAACTTCTGTAACAAACTCAGTGAACTGAAAGCATAGTGCAAAGAGCCAGAGGGAGCACAGCTAATTTGGATCTTGATGGAGGTAATTCCAGAATACTTGAAGGAAAGGAAGTTTCTACCRGAAGATGACAACTAGTAACTCATAAAAATGATCAACATGAGACACCAAAACATCCCTCTTCACAAATGAGGGAAAAGTAGAAGAAAGCAGGTTTATTTCATTCTACAAACATTTTGTTCTTCTCACATTTAAAAAAACCCAAGTCAGGGCAAACTGAAATCTGATTGCACTTAGCCTTCACACCAACTGGTGTGCACTGCACAGAACACCAACAGCACATGCAAACCCAGAAGCAAACCACCTGCCACCACATAATGGGGTGAAAGATGCGTCTGTAGATTCATAGTAATTACCAAGTTGTAAAGGTTTTCTACAGAGAAAACAGTAYTAATATGTTACAGTTCACAGGAATTGTTGGAGGACATTGCTAACTTTTGCTGTAACACAGTGAACGAGAGAAGATGTGAAGAGAGGAATTTGGTCAGGTAGTTCCAAAGGTCACCTTGAAAAGAGAACACCAAAATTCAAGGCCTACTCCACCAAAACTTTCTATGTTCATAYATAGAAGGTATGTCATTAGTTTGTCTGGGTAACTTTGAAATAGATCCTTTGGATTTCTTTTATCCTCAAGCCTAACTTAAAGGTGTCATCTAGAGAAATATATTGAACACTAAAATTATGTGAGACACCCAAACACTAAAAAAATAGAAATAAATCTGTGCTAGAATGCATTAGGAACACATTTCAATTATAGGCAAGAAAAATACAAAACAGTAAGAAAGAAAGCATATGGGCATCAATATAATCTGAGTATCAGAACTCAAGCTTGGACCCTTCTCTTTAAAACTACAATTCCAAAATGCTACTTCCACATCCATAACAGCCCCTTCACTCTGCTTTAAGGACGCTGCATGCAAGAAGACACATGTGCAGCAGGACYAGAAAGCCAAGAGGAAGTGGGCAGCCCATGCCAATCTTTCTGTCACGTGGCCATCACATTAGCACATTACACTGTATTTTCCATGCAGCTCCWGTGTTTAGGCTCCAAAACTGATCATTAGTATGATAAATTAAATGAGTGGAAACTTTGGCTCCAAGAGCCCAAACTGCTGCAGCTCTGAAGTCAGTCACTCTTCCTAAGCTTTGGTTCATTAGTGAAATGAGAATATAAGAGGTCAAGTGAACATTCAGTTCATAATTACGTGCCTAAATGACAAAGCTGTTTACCAGCTTGAGTGACGCAGCATGGGGGGCTCATCAGCACTTGCTGTGGCATCCAGACTGCTTCTGCAATYGGCTTTCGTAATCAGTCTCAGCACAAAAGCAAAGGACTCACCATGCATGAATAAGACTGAGATCCTGCATGAAAAAAAATTCTCTTGAGCCATCTGTGGGATAGGCAATGAAATAATGCTTAGACCTTTCCCAAAATTAAAGGGTGTCAAGGACTTGAAAAGGACTAAGATCCAACCAATCAAAACAAAATCTGAGTAAAATTTGTATTAATTAATTTCTAAACAGTTTTGAGACAGATGGGTACCAGCTTCCCAGACCTCCTCAGCTACACTGGGATCTCTCAGCACCTGAGGACAGCCCCTCCCAGTTATGCCTGGGTCTGGACAGGAAGCGTGCACCATCCTTCTCCTGCAGAAATGGGCTCCCATCACCAGGGTCACAACACTTCCTGACTTCAGACTAGTCACACTGGTGCGACCTCCAAATTCTTAAATTAAAATTAACTCATGATGACTGATACTGTCAGCTGCACCTTAGACAAAGAATTTTAAAGCATCCCTTGGCTGTGCTAGCAACCAGAACAAGAAGCTTCCTCTCTTCATACACACAGTCGTTGAATGAAGCTCTCCTATCTTCTTTTATCTTTCTGATAAGGAAACAACATCATGTTTTAAAGTTTTGAAAGGCCGACACTGAATACATCAAAAAGACTATCTACCTTCAAAAGATGAAATGYAGTTTAGCCAGTAAAAATTCACACTCTGTCTTCAGCCAATGCCAATAACCAAAATAACTTCTGGAATAAGACTGAGCACAAGTTCTTCTAACCAGCATTAGGTCCCTTAACTTTTTTCTCTATGATATGCAGAAACAGAAAAACTCGGGCAAGAGCCACTAAAACTTCATATCAATCTTTGTCCTGTATCCAGAGAATCTTAAAAAAAAAAAAGACAGGAAAAAAAAGAGCAACAGGAACTAAATGTTGTTCAGCAGCATTAATCATCAGTCCAGGAAGTTCCCTACACAGCCTGAAACCTGAGAACAAGGAGAGGGACCAAATGTTTCCCAGCTACTCTTTAACAGTTACTCTTGGAATCATTCACGTTTTGCACCAGAAACAGGCCTATGGAGTCCCTTATCAAAAAGGGAGAGTCAATGGGAATTTTGTCTCTGAAACATCATCTTCTCATTTGGGCATCTGGGATTTTTATGTTTCACCAAATTCAAGTATGGCATGCAAATGCTGGCCACAGTCCCTCTTGCACTATCTAGGTTTCTGAGGACCACACTCTTCCCCACAGGCCTGCTTCTGTTTGCCTTGTTACTCTCCCTGGGCAAACATCCCAGACAGATTTATGTTTCATTCCTTGTATTTAAGACAGTAAGTCTGAAGYGGACATTTCATATTATGTTATTTATAAATGCTATATCTTTATGAAATTACAGCTGCAGTTCGTGTTTATCATGAACATCAGTAAGAGCCAGCAAACTTTAATCACGTGTCCAGATGCAGCCATACGAAGGATCAGATCTTAAGTTATCTTCATTGGCACTGCTTTCATTTGTCACACAGCCAGGTCTCTCTTGCCCTTCCCATTCCTCACTGAGCCAAGAGAAGCATAATCAGCCCTCAGTTGTGACCTACCCTGAGTGCATACACCAAGCACCTACTGACATACATTAGGGGGTTCTTCGCAGGGTGAAACAAAATGGCAAAGTGCTTCTATCCAGCCCTGAGTGCACAACAGAAAGACAGCCTGCGCACGTAACTGCTCCCTCTGCTTTGGCTGCTGTTCAGAGCTTCAGCTGGAGTTCTGCAAAATGGACACTTCAGGCTGTGGTGTGACTCTTGCAACATATGAATAACACATGGCCTCCTGATCATCAGGGGGTTCAGTGTACTGTTTTGTGGGGCTCTTGAGGAAAACTTAGGAAAAACAGGCTGGAAGAGTAAAAATGTATCTGGGCCATTCTGTGGGTATGGCTAAAGTATCTTTGACCTTAGCAGGGCTCAGGAGAAGCTCAGACATACAGAGCATCTAAACAGACATGTTTCCTAGTAATGGACACTACTTAAGAGCAGGGACTTCTCCCAGCTTGCGACAGTACAAAATGCACTCATATCCCCAGTCTTAATTATGATAAGATGAAAATCCAGAAGGATGCATGCATTAAGTATAAAGAGGAGTGGAATACAAATCTTTGTTTTTAAAATGAACTCTGTGACAACATATTTAATGTACATTTATTTTGTAAACAACTAGAATTATACTACCAATTACACTACCGTAAGAGGAAAACCGTAATGAAGCAAATCAACACTAGATTTGCTGGACAGTCTAGAAAGGTCTCATTTTTCACTACTAACAGTAAAAGCTGCTAACATTAAAAGTACAAAATCAAGGTAACTGATTCTTCACAAATATACTAGGTCTGAATCACATTGACCAACATCAGGAGTAATTTTCAAGATACTATGACATAAAAATTATGTCTGAAATTAATTAGTGGGAAATTAATAGAATCCTTCAAACTATTACATTATTATAACAAACTGTCTTGAATCATGCCATCAAATTAAGTAAAGGGCACAGGATTAGASTTATCTTTTAAGTATTTTTGATAATATCTATTCAGATTCAGTGGGATTTCTGGTTTTATAAAGAAATCCTCTGCTTAAAGCTTACAGCCCCACAGGCATTCGCTCTGTAGATATCCAGGCTGTTGCTACTATGACCATCCCTAGAAGATGCCGATTTAAACTGCCGTTCATGGCTACAAAGCCTCAAACTACAGCTAAAAGATAGCTCAGCTCTTTGCACAGAGACACGCAGCAATTCTAATGAAGTAAAATTCCTCCTGCAATCCTCCACCTACAGTCCTTGTATTTAACTGATTGGGGAAATACAAAAATAGAGTATCAGGTACAGAGACACATAGAAAAAGACACTTCTTGTAAGGTGGTGTGATGCCCTTCACCACCCCAGCACTGACACGTATCTCACTGCTTATCTGATAATTTCTACTCCTAAATACATTTTTGAGGACTTTTTGACTTCGACATGACAAGACAGATATTTGGCTCTTACCCTTCAGACATTTGCCCTTAAGAATCATTCTGAAACAACAGTAAGGTTCAACAACTTGGGACATAAACAAACAAYGTTTAAATGGACACTGACAAGCCAAAATGCCCAAGGTTGTTTCTTCTAGTCCAACAGAAGTCAGTCTTTAAAACTGAAAAAGGAAATCAAGTCATCTCTTTGTAMCATTTGCAAAATAAATGCTACACATTCTTCAGAAGGCAAGTGACATAACCTTGAAATATTGTCCTTAGGAGAAAGAAAACTCTTGGAATTTCTGTCCAAGTCAAGTGGACAAAACAAAAAACAAGCAGGAGATATTTGAGCAGTCCATTATATTTTTAAATCATCACTAGTTTTAACATAGTGTTTTGAAGACTGTCATTTTTAAACTGACTTTAGGCAAGTGATATGGTCTGAGGTGTCACCAGCCCTCCTAATGCTGAGGCTGGTCAGTGCTTGAACAACAGCTGACCCCAGAAAGAAGAGGTGATGCTGGTAARTGACAGCACATCAACCCCGTGCCTCGGGTCAGGTCCTTGCAGTTACCAAACACAGTCTCTCTTAAGACAAAGTGTCTGTACACAAGTGAGTTCCTGTGATTGTGGAGCTACTGGGCGTGATTTGAGTTTGGTCTCATTTCATCCATTCAGTGGGACAGAGAGCCCAGACTTCTAATTTGTTAGAGAAATTAGGCATTAACCTTGTTAAAACAGCGTGCTGAAACATGCATACACACTTTGTCTTACCTCTCATTGTTCATTTATTTTGATGCCAGGGTTTCCCAGATCTGGAACAGRTAAGCCTTCCTTCCATTGCTGACAATACCGCCATGTGCGAGACTCCCCTTACAAAGACCATCCCCACTAGGACACTTAGGTTTCCAGCATTAACCTTGGCTTCTTAGACCTGGATCTAAATCTTTATTTTGGGGGTTCACGTTTATAATTGCCAGGCCTATTTAAGTTCACTTTCGTATTGAATAGGATCACTTTGTGGTTGTACAGTGCTTTGCCTAAGGTTCTCAGACAATTTAATATTTCCAAATGTCACCTGAATCCACAAAGAACTCCACTAAATGAACATGCCTACAGGCAGAATGAAATCCTGCTGAGTATGGTGACAAGTTATAAAAGAGTTAAATTAATGAACAGTTGCAGCAACTAACCTTTGTCAGAATGAATGGATTCATTAAAAAAAGTTTCCTTCTACTTGTGAAATTTCCATGTATTTGAAAAGCATGTCAAACTACAGCAAACAAGTTAAATGTTTTTGTATCTTGTAATGAAAGGAAAATTGTTACTCTCTGTAGTTAAGTGCAAAATTAATAAAAAGTATATATACTTCATACATAAATGGAAAATACTGAGAGAAACATTTTCAAGACTGACTATAGCACCTGCCTTTGGTCATCCATCAGACATGCTTAAGCCCCACCAAGTGAAGATATATAGTTAACACCTATAAGTTAAGCATTTGTATTACTTCTTAAGACAGAGGCTTCAGAATCTGTTACCTCAAAAGATGCTGAGATTCATCCTAGTGACAATTATAGTTACTACTGTCCAAAGATTATAAAGTCTAGATCTCAAGGATCCAAACAGGAAGTCAAGCAAAATCAGACAGTGCTGGGACTTAATGACTAAGTGATCCACACAGAGATATAAACTATATATAGTTCAGATAGGCAAGGATGGGGAACCAGCGGGGCTGATATTGTTCAGKTTATTTCTTCCAGTCTGTCGCCATTTTCTTTCTCCATTATTACCAACAATGCTACAATACACTCCTGTGCAGCCTTCTGAAGACTTCTGAAGGCCATGTACCTCTCAGCAGAGCAAGAATGAGACTCAAGAAAGTATTTAAATCTACAGAAATCAAGGAACAAACATCTACAGGTTTCTGTGAGTTCTGGATCAAACCCTGAGTGAGCAGGACCTTGACTAGTCCTCTGGTTGCAGAATTGTAGAGTTCTCCCATCCCAGCCCATCTACTCTATTACCCTATTATAAAAATACGAAATGAACATTCAACATGTAATTATTTTTAAGTTACGGTGACAGCACTTGTTTGCCAGAGATGAACAATACATCTGACTGAATTATTAATCTCTACACATCTCATTCCAAGGAATGTAAGGAAAAAAAAAATATATGTACTACTCAAATACAGTTAGACCATTGCAAAGCACACAGCCAATATATCATCTAAAAGAGGATGAGGATGTTACCTCTTTCTAGCAAGTGCAATTCACCACATAAGGAAGTATATTTTTGATGATCCTAAATCAAGCTTCCAATAGGGAAGATTTTAAAATATTCTTGTATTGTAACAAAATGTTCCCAGTGGTGTTGTAATGAAAGAAAGAAATAGAAAAAAACCCCATCTCCTGGCAGGAAATTAATTATTGAGCATTCCACTGCTTGACGACGTGCTCCTACATTCTGTGCAGGCTTTCCATTTTTCTCTCTCAGTATGTGAAGAAATTCAGTGTGGAGAATGTACAAACAGAACAAAGAGCACAAGGATACCAGTTTATTGAATGCATTTAGAAACCGAACAGACCTGGAGAGAGAAACTCAGTTTATGCATCATCACACCTAGTGTTTATTCCCTCTTTACATTCCTCTCTCCTCTTCTCCATTAGATTGTCACTTCAGCTTCTGTTGTCTGAAATCACCTCTGTTGAGAATGGAAGCATTGCGCCTGGCTTTTAGCACCACTTAGCTGACACAGTTTCAAAATGTCATTTCTTTCATTTGAAAAATAAAAGAGAAAATCTCAAATCTTGATGGAAAGGGAAAATAGAAGCCCATCATTATACACCTAAACATGGAAACATAATTCCATTTTTAAAATAATTCTTTTTTTTCCACCTCCAAGTCCAGCCCATTAGGAAATTTCACCCCTTGCTGCCAGTTTTTGTCTCTCTGTGAAAAAAGCTGAAAAACCCACAGAGGCCATAATTGCACCCATTAGTTACATGACAGAACACACAGTTCCTGAGGCTACTTCTGCAGCCAGCACATGCACCTGCAACAATTTGGTGGGATCATACCACTGCAAAAGCATCTTCATGAGAGCAGACACTTCCCTGTAACTGGCATCTTGGATTTTTCCTGGATGTGGAACAACCAAACTAGAGGGGGAAGATGCAACAGACTGAAACACCATATGCCACCTTCAAATAGTATTCTATGTCAGCAATGCTCTACAGCTTAGCTAAGACATAATGAAAAACTTTTCAAGAGAAATGAACAATTTTCACTTTTAAAAAAAAAAAAGCAGAAAGGGTATGGAAAACTACTACAGCAGATGGCTGTATGATTCCTGCAGAAACCTTAATACCAGCTAGGCTGCTCAGGACCCTTTCTCATAGTCATCAGCACTTGGGCTCTTCCATCACCTGCTGGGCAAGGTGGCTTGGACACAGCGTGACTGTACTGCCTCTATCTGCCTTGCACACCTCACATTTCTCAGGCTCTGTGCATCTGCCCAGAAGTCTCCACCTCTGCATGCAGAGGTGCCAGTGTTTGCATGTGTTGTTCATATCTGCAAATATTTAGCTGCTGAGTCCCATCTTCTCCTTACTCCCTTCTGGGCCCATATGAACATGAAGGGTTCCCCAGAGACCAGGAAGCACCTTCACATATGCAAAATGTCCCAGTGAATGGGAGCATTCTGGAGTAAGGAAAACCATCCACTTCATACTCTAAACACAGCTGGCCTTGCACGAGAGCACTGCAGGAACTGGAGTTGCAGTARCAGACAGGGACCTTCACTGTGAGGTCCTTCATGTGGCTCTGGACAGCAGGGCTCTGGGAGGACACTGATGGTGCTGATGAAAACTCTGCATTGACCTCACCTGGTTTTTCATCCCAAACTCTTGACTTTCTGGCACATCAAAGCTGTTATTGATCCTGCAACTGACAGACAATGATACTAGCAATGGTTCAGATTGCATTGTTTTGAAAGGAGAGAATGAATTTTGAATTATAAAGCTGAAGCAAGTTTAACCACTACATATGAGCACAGAGCATATGCTGCCATTTTACAAGAAACTGTTCTGAAGAGAAGCACCATGCTCTGCCACCAAGCTCCCGAGCGACAAAAATCACACTCTTGTGAGTATCAGACTCGCCATCTGTAAAATGTTTTTCATCTCCAGAAGATAATGTGAGAATTATGTGTTACAAATCATATACTTTGTGACAGCTATTATCACTTGCTTAGGAGCAGCATCTTAGAACAAATCTTTTCCTCCCCTGTAAGTGCTCACATGAGGCATAAAACTTCTTAAAAACCTATTTGGTAGTGCAAGCAAGATGATAACTAATATATCTTTCAAATTTTCTCTTGTATGGTAAGAAGGGAACTGTCTTCTTGTATGGTAAGAAGGGAACAGGAGGGCTTTTTCATGAACACAATGTCATTCAAAGGAATTTGCTCTGTAGGATGACATTCTCCTACACAACTATAGGGATTTTAGATAAGGCTGTGTGGATCTAAATGCATTTTAAGTTCCAGAAAGGGAAATTACCTTAACCCTTCTCTCACAAATAACTGAGAGGCAAAATCAAAAAGATATTATTCTTTCTAAGAACAGATTACATTTGTACTCCTTCTCAAAAAATGCCCACGAATTAAGGATTAAATGTGGTTTAATTACTATCGTTTTGAGCAACAAGAGATCAGAGGCAGGCCAGTCATGTTAACACTGAGAATCAAAAGAGACTGAGACAGAAGCCAGAAATGCAGAACTTCAATGTAATGAGAGACTGTCAAAACCCAAGGGGAGCGCAACCTGGAATCAACAGTCCTGACTGTACTCAAAATCTGAATTTCAGAGGTTAGGATGATGMAGATCAAAATGCATGTGCAGTGACCCCATCAGCAGCCAACTGCATTAATACATTAGGGCTGAAATAATGGCTAATTTGACTCTCTTTTCTGATAAATTATACATCTTCTATAATCAATCCAAACCAAAACTAATTTCCAGCAATTGCACTGCTCTGCCAGTAGACAGTGCCTTAATATAATTATGCATAGACAGGAAGAGATAATGACCTCTGATTCAAGTCTACTGTTTAATGGAACATGAAGATACATCGCAGTATTATGTGAGCTATTGATTAAGATCAGTATGCTACATTAAACAAGTTGCTCTCCAATAAACCACTGCTGTTTTCTCCTCTTCCATCGACTCTTGCTGTCCAAATACGAGGAGTTACCTGGTGAGGGGCAAACATAACTTTGGAGGAGCTACTACATTGATACCRATCTATATTCAGAGCCAGGTATTTGTATCCCTTCCGCCAGCACAGCCTGTGGCAGAATAGGAGAGCATCTCTTAGATGATTTATCCAAAAGCTCTGCCCATGTTTATTCAACAGTCGCTTATTAGAAGACACATTGAGTCCTCCGATAGTCATCGGCTTGGCTTCAGACGGCGGTGGTCCGGCCCGGGGGCCGTGCCCTGACCGCGGCCGAGTGACCCCAGATGTCCAGACGGGAGCGCCGGGCGGGCGCCTCGGCCAGGCCCCACRGGGACCCCGCGGCGCGGCTCCCGTTACCTCACGGCAGGGTGAGCCCAGCGCCGCCCGGCCGGACAGATCGCCCCCGAGCCCAGCCGGCGCCCGCAGCTCCCGCCCCGACGGCCCTCGGGGGAGGCTGTGGGTGGCAGCACCTCCGGGGGGGATACGGCAGTGCCTCGCCAGCAGCATCCCCTGCGCCGCGGTGCCCCTCCGCCCCGTCCCTGCCCCGGGGCCCCGGCGGCGCTCGCCCCAGTACCGGGGCTCTCCGCGGCCGGACGGACCGACGCCGCACTCGGGGGAAACTTTGGCCCCGCCGACCTCCTCCCCCGGCCCCGCACCCGCACCGCCCCCGCTCCGCGGAGCCGCGGGAGCCGCGCAGGGCAGCCGGGGGCGGACGGGGGAAGGAGCGGAGCGGGGAGCAGCAGGGGCAGGGGAGCGGGGCGGCGCGGGGGCGGAGGGAGGGGTTTCTGCGGGGGTGTTGGTTTACCTTGGAGGTTCTGCACTCGGATGTCGCTGATGTGCCCGATGAGCTCCTCGCGCTGGAACCAGTCCCACTCCTGCCCGGCCATAGGGACGCGGGGCCGGGGCCAGGGGGGCGGCGGGAGCCGGCGGCACCGCCACCGCCGCCTTCACCGGCACCGACGGCGGGCGCGGAGAGGAGCGGGCGGGGGGGCGGCCCCTCTCCGCGCCGGCTGCGCCCCGCCCCGCGTCCCTCCCTCTTCCCGCCCGCCGCCTGCCTCCCTCCCTCAGCCCGCCCGGCCGGGGGTGGCGGGGCGCTGGCGCGGGGCGGAGCGGAGCGGGCGGGGGTCCGGCCGTGCCTCCCGCCGCGGGCATCGCCGCGCCCGCCGACCCCTCCTCATCTCAGCGGCGGCGGCGGCCAGGCCCCGYACGGGCCTCGCACGGGCCGCGCACCGGCCTGGAACCGGTCCCACACCGGCCCCTCACCGGCCGCACACCGGCCCTTCGRCTGGGCCCCGCTCCGGCCGCCCCCTCGGGCGCGGGCGGGTCCGGCCCCGGCGCTGCGGGGACCCCGCGCCCGTTCCGCCGGAGCGGCCCCTGTGCTCTTCCACATAAAATCGTGTTTATTGCCG
Source organism: Malurus melanocephalus (assembly GCF_030028575.1). Taxonomy (NCBI): domain Eukaryota; kingdom Metazoa; phylum Chordata; class Aves; order Passeriformes; family Maluridae; genus Malurus; species Malurus melanocephalus. The sequence goes on along the minus strand of NW_026623829.1, from coordinate 304,155 downwards.
GGGGTGGAGGGGCGCTTCCTCTCGCCGTGCCCGGGGACCGGAGAAGGGTCGTCCCTAGAATAAGTGTCATGCGCCCACGACAGCAATGGAAGAACAAATGTATGAGCAGCAGAAGGGTTTTCCTCGTGGGATGAAATCAGTGCCACTCTAATTAAAAACACGGATAGCTGCATAGTGATTTAGCTTGTTATTGGTCGTCTGTTCAGGCTCTCAAATTTCCTTTGAGGTGAATTTGAACGTTGAATGCCTTCGTGTACCCTGGTTTTCATCCACCTTGGACAGTAATTGTTACAGTSACTCCTCGGTGTCACTGAGATCTGTTCCCTACAAACCTGGTGSACAACTTGAGCATTCATTTGCATACGAGGTGTTTCATTGCAATATACCACTATTTGTACTTTGGTGCCGGTAAACAGAAAATTTTGACGTGATCCAGTCAGACCAGTACAACATCAAGAGTTAGACTAGCAAAACACACAAGCAAGATCTACAAAGTTAAATATAAACAAACTGAGATCTAGAAATTGTGGCTCTTTCAAGTCTGAAGTGTTTATGTGATCCCAAGTAACCTCTCCATACAACCAGTTGTTTCACCCAGCTCAGGAATGCAGTGCTCTTCCCACAGTCTGCTCTGGTGATTTCCCTGCTACAGCTCAAAATCAGATGGAGATGGTATGAAGGCAAAGTCATCCCTTAAGCATCTAGTAAGGATTCATCACCATTATAACATGCAGCAGTCAGCTATCCCAAAATGCAGTCTCCAGTAGTCTGAGGTAGTCTTCACCTGTTTACATATCAAGATTGGTAAGTTTTGCACAGGCGTAGGGACACATTAATGCCATGACGAAGAATTTATAAATCTGAATGTAAGGAGCAGAAAAAACAATTTGTGAAAAAGAAAAAGCGTCTGAAGTTGGATAGATTTGCACAAATCACTATGCCAGACTTTTACTTCATTTTACACTGGGAGGACCTGTTTTTTTTCAGAAGTTACCCAAGTAGGCTGAATGCATCAGTACCACATTTAGAGCTGGAGCTGCAAACCAAGCCCGTGTGGCTGTGGGAAAAACAGGTGAATGACTTCACAGCAGCAGTTGAAATACTGTCTGCCAGAGGTGGCTGGATATGCCTAATCCATACTGCAGCTCGAAGCAGGACTACTCCTGGCGCTGGATGGCAACAGCTGAGACTTTGTCCCGTTGTGTGTGAGCATCCTTCAGGAGCTGATGGGAGGTCATGAACTCTCTAAATAGCCTTTCCCAATCTGCGCTGACCTGCTTGTGAGACCTCTGAGTGGCTGTTTGYTATGGTCAGCATGCCAGCTGGACAAAGGGTGGTGGTATGAGATGCAGGCAAATGAATGAGGAGAAGCAAACTAATCTGCAACCTTCAGCAGCAGAGTCATAGACTCACAGGTTTGGAATTGTTTAGGATGGAAAAGTCCTTTAAGATCATCAGGCCTAACTATCTAACACTTTCAAGGCCACCCCTAAGACATGTCCCTGAATGGCACATCTACGAGTCTGTTAAACTCCTCCCAGGGATGGTAATTCCAGCACTTCCCTGGCCAGCCTGTTSCAATGCTTGACAATCCTTTYAGTGAAGAWTTTTTTCCTAATATCCAGTCTAAACCTCCACTGGCATAACTTGGGACTACTCTCTTGTATCACCTGTTAGTTGTGRGAAGAGAGCAGCCCTCATCTTGCTACAATCGCCTTTCATATAGTTGTAGAGAGCAATAAGGTCCTTCCTGAACCTCCTTTTCTTCAGGCAGCACCTTACAAGACTCGTGCTTCGGACCCTGCACCAGCTTCTTTGCCCTTGTCTGGATATGCTTCAGCTCCTCCATCAACTCAGTGTCTTTCTTGTAGTGAAGGTCCCCAAACTGAACAGGATTCAAGGTGCAATTGCACCAGTGCCACGGTACAGAAGGACAGTCACCTCCCTGGTCCTGCTGGCCACACTTTTTCTGCTGTAACTCCATGCTGCCAGCCTCACCTGAGCTGTGATGTTATAGCTGTGATTCATTGTTCTTKCAGATTTCCCTAGAGCTAATTACTGCCTTTACCCTCCTCCTTGTCCTCATGTAAGAGCTGCCCAGCTCCACTCTCACGGTGGGTGAGGGTGCAGCCCATGTCACTGATGTCTCCAGGCCTGCCAGGTAGCTGCACTTGACCTGCATAGTCTGGGCCTCAGAGTCAGGCTGGGTTTAAGATGTAAATGATTAACAGTGTGGGCACCGGGAAGTTAAAACTTCCGCTTAGAGAGAGGAGAAGGCATTAAACCATTATTACCTGGGAAAACACCTGCTCTATGCTGCCCTGTCCTCTGATGGCAYGATGACAGAGACTGGGTTGGTCCAGGAGGAGCACAGGCTGGGGCTTCCGGCCCTTCCTGTGCTGATGGAGGTGAAACCATCAGCATAGCAGCCTGCCCTTCTCCTGCYATTGAGTCAGGCAGGATTTCAGACCAGGGCTCAGCCCACCTGCCAGGTCTGACCACTCCATTGTCTAGCCCAGCACATCAATATAAGCTGCACCAGCCTCATCTTCCGTTAATACCCCGGGCCACGAGGTGCTGTGAATGAAAAACCTKATCCAGTTTTGCTTAGCTGTGCAGGAAGGCAGCAGCCATGCCACCTGTGTTGGCCATCTGAGACTTTCAGATGGCTCTTCAGTACCTCCCCAAATCAGCTTTGTGGTTAGCAGAAACCCTCATTATGTCCTCTGAGGTAATTGTAAAAAACATTGCACTATATGCAGAGCAAAGTGTTCCAAAATGAGAAGGTATGGCTCTAAAGTTGTAAAGACATTAAAAAATTGAGATCCAACAGGGCATCCCTGTTTTCTTTAAATTTTTGCATTCTTCCCCGCAACCAGGGTTCTGTGAATCAGCTCAGCAAGAAAGTATGAAATCTGAGATTGTCGTATAAAGCTAGAACACCAAACAGTATGTTACTTGTTGTAAATTCTGTAAAGGCTTGTGGAAGTTATCTGTGAAAATACTATATGCCTTCTAGGAAGTAACTGATTGTATGCAGTGAGGAGTAAAGAACTTCTCTTAAACAAAAAGTGATTTCAGAATTTATTAACAAAGTCCACTTGCCTTTTCATCTGTAAGGACTATTCTATAACTGAAAAAGCAGGTTAGATTTAATTAAGTCCCTTGGCTCAGACTTGTTACTTAGGGCAACGCTGTAAACACTTGGCAGAGGCTCTGAACTATAATAGCAGGTTTATTAAAAAGAGAGTTTGGTCACATATGAGAAGGCAGGGAGTCTGATAGGAAGTTCGTGGGGAACCTACCACTTTTCTGCATAGCCTTTATCTTTTCTTTTTTTTTTTTTTTAAGTGTATGCAGAATAAAGATGTTAAAAAGCTTTTCGTTTCCTATCCTTTGCCTATCTTACCTGTGAGTGATTTAATGAGAAGAATATTCAGTTTGAGAAGAAAATTTGCACTTGAAGGTTGTGTAATAGTAAGAACAAAACCATCAAATTCTACAGCTCAGCTTTGTGCCTGTCCAGATGGAGGAGGCCTTATGGCTCCTGCTAAGATGGCAAAGGAAGGTGTCTGACACAAAGGAATCTGTTTCTGAAATTAAGGAAGATATTTATGCCATTGTAGCTGATTTGTTTTGCCTTTATTAACAGAATTCTCCATATGAACAGTCATTCTAGGAATGAATTATTTCTAGTTGTTTTTTTTTTTTTTAATAGTTCCAGACCAATGGTGATCAGAAAAAGGTGTTGTCTGTCTTGCAATAGGTGAAAATCCAACACAAACCTCAGAGATGTGTGACTTCCTATCCAGGCATTCCTCGGCCTTCCATGGCTGCTCTGACCAAAGAGCTACAAAACACTGATCCTTTCTAGACCTCCCTCTGCCTGCATTCCGAAAACATCCCTGTTGAATGCCACAGGTCTGCAAGGCCTTTCTCTGCCCATGACAAACAGTGTTTCGGGAAAGGTGCTGGACATTTGGGTCCTGGCCCTCCACTACTGGCATAGTCCTTGGGTGTTTGCATGCTTCTGGCTTGTTAAAGGGGCTGCAGAGAATGTGAGTATCTCACTCAATTTTTAATCCTTTTACTTTTTCTGAAGTCTTATAGGAAGAGGACTGAAAATAGATGCTGTCTTACCCTACAGCTGAATGAGAAAARGGGAGGAAAGTTAAAATCTGTAACACAGGAAAGTAACCCACATYCTTATTTAACTCTCATACTTGACAGATACATTACAACCTGTCTTGAGTGGCCAATCCATTTCAAGGCAATAATCATGACACTGTGGGTCTCATCAACACTATATTTTCCATGTTTAGCCCATATCTGAAATACTGAGGAGGGCCAGCCAGGAGAAAAGACTCATTAGCTCTCCTGGGTGAACAGGTAAGCGAAGATTTCATTTCTATTACCCTGTCTGACAGCAGCCACCCCTTAGTCTGGCTCCTCTGCCTACACACATGTAAACAATGGGAGGGGTACCATGTAAAACAGACTTTCAAAGAAAACACCAAAAAAGTCAGGAGAGAAAAAGACAGTCTAAATCAACAAAGTAAACAGGAGACACTGAGAAAAATATACTGTAATAAGAGGATTAAGCAGCTGGAGGAACTAAGGTCATGTGCAAAAAAACCAAGTAAGCTATGAAATCTAAGTGCCTTTGACTTCTTTAAAAGCCAAGGAGGGTACACTAAAATGTGTGTTCTACCCCTGCAACTTAAGTGTGATAACCAACAATGAATTAATTTATAGAATGTATAGAATCAATTAAATGAATACCAGTTAGAAATAGGACTGTTGTGCCCCRCTAGACTCATCTTCCTCTTTGTCCCTTCCAGATGGTAAGATAGGAAGAAGGGTGGTGATTCTTAGCCCTGCCTCAGTGTACCAGTGAGTGTATGTACAAACTCTAGATGTTGACCAACCTCCCTCAGCTGTGTCTCCTCCTTCCTTGGCTCCCAGAAGTCCACCACGTAGGCCACACAGATGAAGCACAGCGACTCACAACAACTGTTGCCACATAATGGCAATAAATACACTGTGGAACTTGCTGGAAGGTCTTTATGTGCTGTGTATAAGTTTAATCACAAAGTCCATGAATAATGCCAGGAGTTACAGTGGCTCCTAACTTGGAAGGTGAATTTGTTTTATTTGCTTGCTACCAAGGTAAAGTTTGTTTGGACCAACTTAGTGACAAAATGCACTTGGTATTTTCAAGACTGGGTCTTTTGGGGTGATGGAGTGGCATCACAGGGAGACAGCATTTATGTGCTAGAGCTATAGAGGTAAGTTCCTTCTGATTCTTCATCAGGGCAGCTGATGTGGTGGGAGCAGGGTTGTGTGGGTCACTCTCAGCTCTCCTTCTGTTGGTTTTTCATTTTCTTCAGTAAGTGTGGTTTATTTTAAGGTGTGATTTATTGAAAACATGTGCTTTATTTGGCAGAGGCAGTGGGAAAGGCTGTTCTCTGGCCTTCAGGCTGGTTTCCTTACATTCATTTGGGTTTTCTGCTGTTTTTTTCATGCAGATGGAAGTTGGAAGGAAAGGAGAGTAGTTATGTAAAACTCATTTGAATATTTTGTACTTGTGGAGCTGATTTGTTTCTGTTGCCATGAGCCTTTCATTCAAAATCTTCCCCCTTACTAGGGCAAAACGCTTCCTGGATTCAGAGAGGACTTGACACAGAAAAGGTTCCATCTATTTTTTGGAAATTTGTTTGTTATTTTTTTCCTTTTGTTCTAATTTTCTTCTGTTTGTGATGGATGCAGTATGGAGTTGTCTCATCCATGTGACACCATTGTGTAATTCTGCCCCTTTGAGCCTGACTTGCTCTCACTCATCTGTGACCAGCTGAATTCAGGACCTTCAGATTCCCTTCTGTGTGCTCCAGCACGCTATGAAGATTTGTTGCCCCAGTAGACACTGAACAAAGGTTGCAATGTTTACTAGTAAAGGGATCATTTTTCCAGCTCTAGATGTAGTGTACAACCATAAAGGCCAGGAAAAAAAAAGACCCAAGAACTAAAGCTTTCACCTTGAGAGCATCTGAGCATCTCCTGGAAGTTTCCATCTCTTCATAGCCCACATCCGTAACATGAATTTCATGGTTTCACTTTATGTGATTTCCATGCAAAGGTAGAGCTGCCAGCTTGGTGCAAGCAGCACCTTAAACAATGACCCAGGAAATGGAGAGGCCAATTCTGTGTCAGGTCTTAGTGCATGGGAGGAGAGAGGGACAACAAGCAGTGGCTTGGTGTGTGGATATCTCTGCAGATGATGATGATGGCAGCAGATCCCAAGGAGCTGGTGAAGTTGTGCAGGAAGAAGTGATCCAGCTGAAAGCTGTTCCGGGGTGCCATCTCTGCAGTGTTTGGCTTCAAGTCRCTCTGGCTAGCCTGGTTACCTTCTTCTGCCTGAATTATCTTGGTTAGAGAAACTTGTCGTACTTTCATTGCATACCCCAGAGATACAAGTCAAGGCCTCTGCAATAGCACTCGTTGGCAAAGACTATTTCTGGACATAACTACAAATATTTAATAAGGGGTAAATTATGAATCAGCCTTCTCCAACAYCAACCAGAAGTGAATTCTTCAAGTGAAAATGGAGATTGCCTGGTCTGTTTTATACCCCATGAATATTAGGATTGGAAGCAGGGCATCAGGTAATTATTTGTGTTCAAGCACTGCAGTTGCAGTTGCTGCACAAACAATGCTAACATTGCTGATTTTTATACGCAGCTTTCCATCTGCAGATTTCAAATCTCTTGTATATTACAATTTACTGTAATTTCCTGGCATAACCCATCTGAAACAAAATCTACAAGCCCTGAAATAATATGTGATATTACAGAAACCAACCAGTATATTTTTGCAATAAAATGTTTGTGGAAGAATGAATTATGTGTGATCTATTCTGCATACTTCACCATAGTAACAAAATGAATTGGTTTCCTAGAAGCCAGCAAGCAAGAAGGTTCCTTTTGAACTGCCTGACCTCTTTTACAGCACTAGAGATGTCAAATATTCTTCAAATGCAGCATTCAGCTAAACTGCTTGTCAATGCAGTGCCCTTCCAAAGCAATTCAGGCTTTTCCTATTTGTTTGTTTCTGTTTGAAAAAGGGGTTTTAATTTTACAGCCAATGTCAAGCCAGTTTGATTGTGGAAAAGATGTGAGAAGAGATTCCTTCCCTGACCTTCCCAAATAGTATTAATTTTGAAAGTAACAGAAATATATAAATGCTTCAAACTGAGGGTCTGTACCCTGTAGGTGATAATAAACTGATAATTTTTTGAGGTAAGAAATGGATGACTCTGATGCATAACCTGCTAGATGGAGGCTTTTGCAGTATGAGATGCACTCACTAATGATTCCAAGCTCTTTCAGAGCAGGCATTTTCAAACCTTACTTATATTTCACTGAATATTTAATGTTACAATTCTGCCAGAAGCCTCTGAAAATAGGGAGAATTAAAACCCATCAGTCATTCCTTAGCAGGAGGAAGTTGATGATTTAGAAAGTTTCCCTTCATCATGTTTCAAAGTGTGACCTTGAGGAGTGATAGGAATGTCAGACATGTCCTTGTGGTGCCTGTAGAGGCAGTTTAGAAGTCATGGTTGGTGGTACTTCACCTGAGTACCAGTTAACTGCAAGCATCTGTCAGGGTTTATCAACCTCTAACCAATATGTCGTTAAAGACTAATCACTTTAAAATTCATATTAGACAAGACACAATGGAGCCTTTTCTTAAGCAGATTTTGATGTCCTTGCTTTGCTGTGGTCAGCAGGGCCCTCAGTGTTGGTTCTGAGAGCAACACCCCAGTCAGGAGCTGTTTCTAGTGAGAGGAAGCTGCCTGCTGCCTTCTGATCTGTTCTTGTCCTCTTCTCCAAATACATTTTCCAAATCAAGCTCTGGCTTTCAAACACAGCCTTTAAACAGGAAAATGTGAAATCTGGAGAGAAAGCAAACAGCAATATCTGGTGGGTATGGGGTACCAAAAAGAACTTTCTGTGCTCAGTTTGTAGGTGTTGGTGTGTGCATGAGCATAGAGATGCAGGCTGAAGGAATAACTTTCTAGTGGTTCAGCATAAGGATTTCATTAATGCTGTTTTTCCCCATGTCAAACCTCCCTCTGCATCCAGTCCCACCTGTATCACAGAGATGGGCTGAGGAGATTAAAAAATTAATGGATTTGTTTGTATTTATGCATTGTTTTCCCCGATCTAATAACTTTTTTGCAAAAGTGAACAACAGTTAAGGAGGAGGGCAAAAGTATGAGGCATCCTCACTTGGCAGATATTCTTAAGTCAGCTTTGATGGAAATGTTTGTACTTTGCTTCTGAGAGAGGCTCAGAAATACATCTATTTATGTTATAACTCCCTTGACTTGAACTGGCAGATGATCACAGATATCACACTACAAAATTCAGCTGGTGTAATTTGAGAAAAAAAATTTGAGTTTGAAAATACCTTTGATTCTCCCCTTAAAAGAGCCCAAAAAAGGCATGTGCTGCAATCTCCTACCTCTCAAAACCAGCACAGTTGCAAGTGATGGGTTTGAATGGAAGTCCCAAAAGTAATATTTGTCTTCAGTAATACAAAACAGTTGAGATAAAAATCTGACAAATTTCCCAATTTTGTTAAGATGTAGTAACGCTGCCAAAATGCCCAAAATTTGAACAATCAACAATTTTCTTTGATATATCTTGTGTTTTTATACAAGTCAATGGCTTATCCAATTTGACCCAAAAGAACTTTTATGGGAGCATTTTGTGGTTCCAGGATGAGGTAAAATTGTGACCACACGTTGTTGTGTTGGAGAGCTCTGCCTTTTGTATTCAGTGATTTTTACCAGCATTTACAAATCTTTTTGCATTTCTTGCACAATTGATTTTAAAATATGTATTTGTCCAGGAGCTCTTTCCTATGGTCATTGGTGAGGAACATCCCTGATGTGTTTGGTGAAAGGGCAAAGTGTTCAGGGCTCATCACGCACATAGTAATTTTCTTAAKAGGAAAACACCAGGCCTCAAGAGGTTTTAAAATACACTGGGGACAAGAAAGACAAAAACCAATGGCCAGAAGCTGAAGCCAAGATGAATCCAAATGAGGAGATTTTAATAGTGAGTCAGTCATCCAGAGAAATGATGATTTGCCAGCTCCTAATGTCTTCAGAGAAAGAGCGTGCCTTTCTAGAAGATGTGCCATACTAACAGTACAATTTATTCAAAAGTGGGTTGTGTGAACTTCAAAGTTGTGTGAAGTATAATGACTTGTCAAATGAAAGCTGTATCAGAGGATCTGCCTAATGGTCCTTTGCCTTTAGTTTTGTGAGGTTTGCCTTAAAAAGGTATTGCTTTTCTTTTCATTTTTCCAGCTCTTTCACAGACTAGGTAAAAAACTTTTAATTCTGCTCCTTACAGATTTCTACCTTGGAAAATGAAGCCACTGAGCAAAGCAAAAGTCGTAACAGCAACTGTGAAGTGATAACAGTTAGCAGTTAGTGCTCAGCCAGTGGGAACTAATTCACTCATTCACAAAGCTACAAAGCTGCCGTCAGACGGCATGCTTTTTTGTCGCTATCAAACAGATTGTGATTAGATCCACTGACAAAGGTGAATGGTTTGATAGTCGTAATTTAATCCTCTTCTATCAATTCAGCAAGACATCACTAAATCACACAGTCCAATTTTTTGCAAGATTATCCTGAATTTATTGTCAAAACCATTGCCATAAAATTTGAAAATACGTGTTGCTAGATGGTCATTACAGCACAGTTCATATCCCTGTGTGTATCTACCCTGTATGGCCTCCCTGCCAACAGTGTGTGTAAAATTATCTGTGTATGTCCCTATACCCACACATGTATGGAATAAATAAATAYGGGAGTTAGCAGAAGAATGTTGTTGGTGGAACACGAGCATGTGGATGTCTGGTTTGTTCAGCATTATTTCTGCGAGTCATGCACATCTGTGCACAAGAAGCTGCTGCCTCCTGCTCCTCTTATGTAACTTCATGAAGACTCATAACATTGCCATGGTATCTGCAGAGAGAGGCTCAGGGAGTCAGTGGGTGCCCTGTTGCCAGGTGATGCTTGTCAAGGGCTCATCTTCCCCATTCAGGGATGTTCTGAGAGTTAAAACACAAATAGTGTCACACCTACAGAATGTTGTCAGCATCATTCACTTAATTCAGAGTACCTGAATTTGTGAAGTCTGGATGTTAGTTCGGCTTTGGCTGTGGCTTAGGGCATATGTGTTCATATGTAAGTCACTTCATTTCTCTGAATTCATATTCTTATTTATAGCACTGGATGCTCTTAGTTTACCATGCCCTACTTCTCTCAGCTTTTGTGAACTGCTACACTCCTGTGGAGGAAGTTTCAGGAGAGCTATGTGATTGCACTATCGCCTGTATAAACAGAAAGCAATGCCCGTTTTGGTTGGTAAAAGTGAAGCAACATTGATCAGAGTTTTTATTTGTGCGTGTTTTAAGGTAGGGTATCAGATATACCCATGTCCAGTTCTTTTTTATAACTTCTTTTTGAGCATTTCAGTGGGCACTGCACGTGCGTAACCCCTCTATGCTCACCAGGAATGGTTCCAAAGTTCTTAAACTAAGGCTGTCAGTGCAGGGAAATGGTGCCATCTCCCCTGATTACGGAAAGGGTTACAAACTCAGTACCAGAAATTCTCAGATTTCTTCTCACTGCTGTTGCAAAAGATATTTGCTTAAAATTCCCTTTGCCTRCCAGGAAGAAAATTTGGGGTAAAGATGAAGTATGTTTTTGCTCCAGTAGTAGTGGGAGAAACTTAAGGGAACATGCTCCAGTTGTATCCTAGAGGTGAAAGGGACAATAAATCAAACGAACAAAGAAACAAAGTGAGTAGTGCWTATTGCTTTGAGAAGACTCGTCATTTCTGAGCTGATTCCGATGATTTTTGAGCAGCTGCAGGCACAGGATGCTCTGCCTTTCCTGCACAGCTCAACAGACGATGTATCAATTTCAAATCAGTTCCTAGCTGATAGGGAAAGGATTGCAATCTGCCTAAGAGTGCCTTCGCTGCAGACAAGCAAACGTCATTTCTGAYGGAAAGATATTGGGAAAACAGCTATTTCCTGAGACCAAAGGGGACAGGCCTGCAGCCATCCGTCATATCTGGGAGCACCGTGCCGTGTGTGCAGACTCCAGCCCATAGCGGTGTCCCTGAATGCACAGCCACAGCCGGTGTCAGCTCTCACCTCGTGCATTTTATGTGCTGTAAAAGTCACATTTTTATTCCCGCCCCGATCCTCAGCGTCCGCCAGCTCCTCCTCCTCCTCGGAAAGCCGGAGCAGCGGCACACAATGCACAATATAACACCTCTGTCCCCGCTTCTTCCCACAGACCGGCCATTGAGCGTTGGGCAGGAGCCATTAGCACCCAGTTCAAACAACAATGTAAATTCTACGAGAACTCTTTGTTTTTATAAAGATCGCATGCAATCTGTTGCCAAGCAGCCTACGCAAATATTTAAAGCCTGCCTCTTTCTTCACACAGCTTAAAAACAAAACAAAACAAAACAAAACAAAAATAACAAGAGCTTTTACTTTGTAAAGGCCGAGGCGGAATTAACCTCTTCCTGCATAAGTGCCAGACCCTGAGAGGATGGAATTATTGACATGTGCATGTGTTCCATGGGAATGTTGCTGGAGAGGACTTGACTCGGAGGCTGGCTATGTATTTATATGTGAATTGTTATATATTTTGCCAGTACAAGGAAGGTCTTCCCAATTCCCCCCTTTTTTTGAAAAGTAATATTTTTCCGGCTAACCCTAATGTAATTACCTGATTTCTAAGGACCACCTTCTCATCCCAAATATCTACAAGGTTCAGGCCCACCTAGGAAGAATAGGCACATTTGATCTTCTTTTTCTGTCTCCCTACATCCCTGCTGTCGTTCGTATCTAAACACATGCTCAGCTGCTTTGCTGAAATCGTCAGACAGAAACAATGTCCATTCTGTCAAAATGTTACAGGAATGCCAGCTCCTGATTTCTGTGCAGAAATTTGGAACCAGACACATATTTTAAAATGGTGGTTATTATTTTTACTCCTATCACACTTCAGTCTCACCAATATGAGTTATCAGGCTCAGTTTTTCTGTCTCTGGGAACAGTGTGCAGGCACGGAGCTGTCTAGTCAGGCAAGAATTATCATCGGTATCACACAGATAGTCCTCATGAGAAAACAGACCAAGTACAAATATAAGCAATGGCTCGAATCCCAGGGGCACTTTTCCATAGGAACAAGCCTTCATACAGTATGTACCTTTGTGTGTGCAACTGCAATGCTCAGAAGGAGTCATTTCCCAGCCAAATGAAGCCTGTATCAGTGACTCCAGGGTCTGATTGACGAGGAGACATCTATGATCTGTGAGGAGTCAGGATTATGAAGGCAATTAACATGCCCCTAAGATCTGCCTTAGAAGTTTACCATTCATTCATGCCATACATACCTATCCCATAAGAGAAACACTGTTTTCAGGACATTTTCTGACCACCTCATTATGCATTTGATTTCTGAGATTCACTTATTATTCTGCTTTTTGAGACCAAAATTTCATGTTCAGAGCAGAATCACATAAATGTGATCTGAGCTCCCTGAGGTTATAAAATTTCATGATACATCTCATATAAGTTTTAAATCAATTCCTCCAAAYTGATTTCAGAATTGCCTGAAACACCATTAAGTGTAGCCTGACCTATTTTTGCTAGACAAACTTTAAAACTGGTTGAAAAGCATCCCCATTTTAGCAATGACCTTGTTATTTTTAACCAGGTCTAGATCCTGTAATATCTATTAATTATAATAATTTGCCTCAGAATGTCATCTATCCACATATCCATAAGGACATAAAATTCTGCAGCTTGCCTAAGGTAGACCTAAAAGACCTTATTGTGGTTTCTTTTTGTGACTATAAAAATGCAAATACTTACAGCTWATGTGCCACAATGGGATTATCAAGGTGGTAACATCAATTATATGCGTAACAATTTTTTGCATCAAGATATTAATGTGTAAAAGCACAAAAAATTTTGAAGATTTATCTTACTTTTGAATCTATTTATCGATTCTGATTTATTGTTTCCTTCTGTGAGAACCCCACCAGTAGACAAATTTTCCTTTGTTGCCAGTTTGCTTCATCTGTGGCTCTCATGAATTGCCAATGAGCTCTACAGTACATACAAATGAAAAGGATCATTTAAACTCACAAGAAGCAACTGAAAATAACCAAGTAGGAGCTATGTAGAATAGTTTGGGTTGGAAGTGACCTTTAAAGGTCACCTAGTCCAAACTCCCTGCCATGAGCAGGTACAACTTCAACTGGATCAGGTTGCTCAGAGTCCAGTCCAATTYGGCCCTGAATGTTTCCAGGAATAGGGAATCCACCCACCTGTCTGGGCAACCTGTGCCAGTGTTTCACCACACTCATTGTAAAAAATGTCTTCCTTATAACTAGGAATTTGTGAATAAATCTATCTTCTTTTAGTTTAAAACCTTAACTGCCTGTTCTGTTGCAACAGGCGCTACTAAAAAGTCTGTGCCTCACTGTAATAGTCCTTTCTGGCTTTAAAACCTGCAGCTCCTTAAGAAATGGCTTGCCCTGCAGTCGGGAGGTTGAATATGAATGTGTCTGGAGGTTCATGTRCCGTCTGACCGTCAACATGAACCTCCAGACACATTCATATTCAACAACATGAATTTCAGCAAAACAGCACATTTGAGTCGCGATGGCTGGTACAGAAAATCTCCTTTAATGCCCGTGTGTCCGCACCCTCCGCCTGTGCCTGCGGTGCGCTCGCAGCGGGCAGCGCCGAGCCCTGGGCACCGCTGCCCTCTCCTGGCGCCTGCCCGAATCTCGGGATCAGCCGGGGCTCTGCTCACTCGGGGGTGTGGGAGTGTGACAGAAGGGCCGCACGGTGCAGAAGAGAATGAGGGGTTTTGGTTATAACCCATTTTACCAATTTACAGATAAATACAAGAGGCTGTTTCAGACTGTGGGAATAAAGGTGGTTTTAGTGCTTCCCTGCTTTAGGGAACCAGTCCCACCCATGCTGCCCTCCCCACCTTCTGGCACTGCCTGCAGCCTGCTGTCCTGCACCCAGGGAGGCAGTAAATGGGAGAGCTTTTCATTAGTTAGAGCCCCTAATTTGGGGATTGTGTAAAGCTTTTTCCCATTCCTGTAGTTAACCTGAAACCTCCGACACATGCACTGCCAGTCTCGGTGGAAAACAAATCACGTGTTGAGTGTTGCAATGCTCCACAGAGACATCGGGGAGAATTTGTCAGCCCGGGACCCTAGAGATACACAGAGCCTTTTTATTAATTCGACTTTGAGCAGCCATTTGTGACTGAGTCGAGAGAGCATAAAACTGCCRTGCTTTGCAGGCACTTTGCATTGGCACTTTTGCCTGTGTGAGATGCAGGGAACTCAGAGCAGGGTGCTGCAGATCCATCCCCTCTGCTCATCACCTGAAGTGCAGGACTTCCATTTTTACCACATCGTTTTTACCGCACCTCTCCCTTTTATCATCATTCTCTATTCCTGGGGAACCTCTGAGGGTATAAGGATGCTGCATACATTCAAAACACTCAGTGACTTTCTCTCCAGCCATGTTCAAGATTCCTGATCTGGCTGGGACACCTTTCCCTTGCAATACAGAGAATAAAACAAAAAGAGAGAAGAAAGTCCTTCATTCCTTGCATGGCCTGGGGTGGAACCACAGGAGCAGGAGCAACCTTGAGCATTCAAGAAAGATCAGAGGAGAAAGGGAGAAAAAAATCCAAATGTGGTAAATGGCTTTTGTGAGAAGCTCACAGCCCTAACCTGCTGAGTGGTAAAAGAAATGTTTTCCACTCACTCTATTTTATTTTTCTTCTCAGGGAACTTTGCATAGCTGGAGGAGGAAAAGAAAAATAACTGTCTTAGATATTATTTCAGTACTTTAATTTCTGTTTCAAAGAATCCAATTTATTAAGCAGCAGTCCTTGAGATTATACTCACCAAACAAATTCTCAAAGGAAACCTCACCATCTAGGTGTATTTTTCATTACACAATAAACTCTGAACTCCACCAAAGGTGTTTTCTCRTAATGTTAAACTCAGTGCCTGACAATTATTGTCCAGCTCCATTTGGTGCCAGAAGTGCATTCAGTGGAGAAGTAATAAATCCTTTCATGCTGTTCAATAAAACGAGAAAATGTGTTGCTCACACTTGGATGCTAGACTTTATTACACAAACACAGCTAAAAAAATAAATGGAGTATTTCCTGTTTAGAAGTGCCTACAAGTCACATGATGTTGATTTTCTCCAGGTGTTGTAACTCTAAATGAAATTTTCACTTAAGTTATTCTTAAAGAAGTGAGTTATTTCAAAATGCAATAATCAACATGTTGTTAAAGGTGCAAAAACCATTGTAAAAACCCCCAAAACATTCAGCRTGCTGTAATGAAATTAGATGTGGAACACTGCGGTTGCCAAATTATTCGAGATGTTTCTGACACACTTTGCCATCCACTTGAGTGCTTTTCTGAGTTTCTACTGAGAGGAAAAAAAAAACCAAGGAAMAATCCTATGAGATCTGAGAAACCCTTTCAACCCCTCTGTTGATTTTGTCTCTTTGTAGRGAGCTGGGGTTATTGTCTGCTCTGTTGGCCTGGTCTTGATTAGAGGTGCCGTTGTAAAAAAAATACCTGATATAAATAAATATCTTCATCAAGATGCTCAGCACTGAGTGAAAACAGCTCCTGAAGCAGGATTGTCTGTTCCTTCATTTTCATTTATTTAAATGAAAGAAAAAGTCAGCCACGCACTGTCTTTTAATAGATGAGTCCTTTGGTTTTGGATGTGCTCCATACCACTCACACTCACACAACCCATGTGAACCTCATCCAGTGATGCTTTGAMGAACGTGATGAATATCTGTCACACATGCCTCATTCCTCCTCTCTCTTGCCTTCCATTTACAGGCTTGTGTGGGTGAGTGTCTCCCCTCTGGGGACTTGGTGGGGGTCATKTAGAGGTGCTCAATAGTCTTTATTTCTGTGGGAGACATGTGGAGCAAGAAGCAAGGAGCATTAGAATGGGTCTAACATCGTGCTGGAACTTCTCCCACAGCTTCTGGAAAGCCACCAAAGTGGAGACTCCTGCCCAATGTAGCTCCATGCACACTGTAAATTCCCTGCACATCTCAGAATGATGTATYTCACCCCAAAACTTGAGAGACATCTAGAGAAATTCTAAGCCCCAACCATTTGTTATTCCCATCCATGGTAGTTTTCTAATGTACCATTGTATGAGCTTAGCATTGCCTCTCTYGTATTTAATAGCTGGAATTGTATCTCCTGTTAATCTCTTGCTCAGATCTTTCTCAGCTGAAATAGCTGAGGAGAGTTTCAACACTGTCGTTAATTACTCCTGTTAGTGTTTCTTACAGAAAAAAAAAAAAGCAGGTCTCTATCATTAGGTGGCTCACACCTTTTCTGTAGACCAACTATAAACTGAATATTCATAGGAGGCACTGACACTGCACCTCTCTAAACATCACAGAACAACATCTCCAAAAAGCTCTTGTGCCTGAAAGAACGACTCAAAGAGCCACAATTTCACATGCAATAAAACAGATCAGAAGTGACTGCAAATAGTTTCCAAATGATGCAAACTTTGTAACAGGTCCTGAGAGCACAGAAGTTTCCTCACTGGCTTGACCAGCTGATGGCTCTGCAGCCACCAGAAGAGGCAGSATCACCCTGACCTCCCACCCCTCCAGCACCTGCAGTCCTATGAGTCAAGAAGCACTCCCATCTGAAAATTATTGGGCTTTTTGGATGATTGTTTTCTGCCCAGATCAGTTTGCTGGCGCACTTGGCCAAACACTGTGTTAGTGGCTGTGCTGGGGGAAGCATGGCAGGGAAAAGAGGTGGGACATGCCTTTTTAATAACAGTGCATTCATCAGATGGCTGGAAGGGCTTGTGGAACCATCTCATAGGGTTTTGCAAGCCTACTGTGGAGTGCATCTCCCTGGGGTCCTTTTCTCCCACAGGCCCCAGTTCAACATTGTAGTTAAATGACTGAATTTCAACCTCATGAATAGTTCCCAAGGCATTTCATATTTAATTACAATTTAATTGCATTCTTAACTTAAATTTCATGATAAGCATAGATTTACTTGCATGTGGAGAGTTAGGTATGCGTTCATGTCCTTCTCAGGAGGAATATCACAATTGCATGTATGGAAAGTAATTGATTTTTTCCTAATGGGTGATTCCAGTTATGAATTTATTTGGCTCATTAGTTGAGAGCTGATTTATTCACTCTTTCTCTTGACTGACAGCAGCAAGTTTCCTTCCACCTGGGTGTAACTCTGGAACTCAGAAMTTTTCACTTAACTCCCTCTGCAGATTTAGTGAAACTCTCTGTTATCAGAGTTGGTCTTACAAGAGGGTTTTTGTTGCTTAAAAATTTCCAAACTCAGCAGTATCAAATGTAGGCTTTTAAATCTGCATCTGAGCTCCTCCATACTCTTTGGGGGCTGTGAGCTTCCCACATCTTTTCCGATGAGAGATAAAAAAGAAAACCTTTGAGCCTGTCTCTGTGTCTGTGAGGACCAGAGGGACAATTTTGCAGCAGTGGGCTCATGGCACAGTGCAGAGAACATCTCTGTAACCCTGTGGGGTCAGATGAGCACAAGTGACGTGGAGAACAGTGATAATAATAGAAAAAGAAAGGTGAAAATAGTTGGGGTTTAAAAGGGATTTCAAAGACACTCCAGGAATACTCAATATTGGCATTACACAATTAWGTGAAACCTTCTGCTGGTCTAAAATATATATTAAAAAACTTGGTCTGTCTGAGTTGAAGTGTGATGCCATGCTGCTTGCATTATATATGAATAGTAATTGAAAACAGGACATCTGCAGAAATTAACCATTAACTGTTGAGCACTAAAATCTCTAATTGAGTTTGTAAGCCCTTAATGGCACAGTTAACCTTAAACATAGCTCAGAGCTTGCACTACCTGGTTAACACTGGTTAATAACTCTAACAGCTGATAATATTTCACACCCATGAGAGCACCAGATTAGCAGGAGACTTGGTGGAATGAGCTCAGCCTGCCACTCTTTTGGACCACAGACATAACAGCTTAACCTTTCTGAGTTTAACCTTTCTGCTGTGACTGGTCTTTTTGGGTTTTCTCCCTTGCGGAGCTGTGCGTGATGAGAGCACCCCTGCACGTGTGGCTTGGTGAACTGCAGACACTGCTGTGTCCTTGGAGCTCTCCGTGGCATAGCTGCAGATGGAAACTGCATGGACAGCGATGGGTAAACCCACCTCAGGTGGGCTGGAAGGAGTGTCTATAACTTGAAGCATCCTTGAAAAGAAGTGACGCTGTAAATTACACTGGAAGGGCAAATTTTACCCCCAAGTATCGATGGGAGCTGAGAAATCAAAGCTGTGAGGAGCAGCCAACTACATGCTTGGCTGGGGATTCATTCATAAATCTCGACCCCACCACCCTCTACCATTRAACCCTGTGCCCAAAAAACCCTAGGACTCTGCAGCCCAGGCAGCCCAGCTCAGAAAAGACAATTTCAAAAGTGTGGGTGGTTTAAAGTAATTTGTGCAYGGGATGGAGCTCACAAGCAGGTGCAAGAACTGTTGCTGAAGAAGCACACAATTCTTTGTCAGCAATGAAAAGTAAGTCTTGACAAGTGGATTCAAGGGTTTAACTTAACACTGTGAGCTTTAAGTGTCCTAATTCAGAGGCTTGTAGACAAAAAATACCTTGTTACTACTAACTTCCAGCACATTTCTAAGCAAATTAATTCTGTGGATGTTCCAGAAGTATTTTTTTTAAAAAAATTTCTTTTAAAGCAAAACCCCTAAATGTGTATTGAATAAATTTTTGAAGAGACTCACAAATCTCTGCTGCAGACCTGTGTTATTCATAGCTCAGCTCCTCTGAGGCTGATATGTACCAGGAGAAAACCAGGTGACGTGCACCCTGAGTTGTGCTGAGGGCATCCCTGCAGAGCCTGGGCAGAACTGTCCACTGCTGGTAAAACGAGGGGCAGCGTGTGTGCAGACCTGCCCCTCTGCAGCAGGGCGTGCTGGGGTGCCAGCAAAGGAGGATGTGCTATGAGAGGCCAGTCCTGTCCTGTCCTGTCCTGCCCTGTCCTGCCCTGTCCTGTCCTGTCCTGTCCTGTCCTGTCCTGTCCTGTCCTGCCCTGTCCTGTCCTGCCCTGTCCTGTCCTGCCCTGTCCTGTCCTGTCCTGTCTTTCCCTGCCCTGTCCTGTCCTGTCTT
>NW_026623829.1:246825-284176 GCF_030028575.1 Malurus melanocephalus | reverse complement strand
CCTGTCCTGTCCTGTCTTTCCCTGTCCTGTCATTTGTGCTCCCCAGGTAGCAGCACAGCCCAAGACCAAAAGTTTTTGCCTTTCAACGGCAACTGCTCTTTTATGGCCGTGACCTACAGCGTGACTGAAGCCAGGAAATGAAAATCACCTTCTTTTCTCAATTTACTCACTTGCCTTAAAAAGTCATGCTTGTTCTTATGAACCCTTCTTTTATATAATTTTCATTAACAGTACTTARCATGACAATGACTTTGACGATAATTGCCCGTTTTTCTGGCTGCTTTTGTGGCAGATGAAAATTCACAATAAGCGGGTACAGATAGAACTTTTGAGCTAGGTGTCTCTGAAACCAGATTCTCCTGTGCACTTATGATCGAAATTCTCTAGCATTTTTTGTGCTTAGCAAAAAGTTTTGCTCACCAAGATAAACAAAACAAAACCCACATCTCCGTGCAATGTGGGGTTTGGATTTAAAGTAAATCTTTCTCCCATGCAGAGATTTAGCCCCTCTGAGGCTGCTGTTTTGTCACCTTTTACAGCCTTGTCTCCTAGGCACCCTCAGAGTTTACTGCAGCTGACATGGCTTCCTGTGGACCTTCGCCAGCGCGCTGCCCTGAGGTACCTGCAGGAGTCGATCACTTTGCAGYCATTACTCTTTTCCTATTTTCCCATGTGTTTTTACGGCAACTTGTGGTGATTTTCTAGACTAGTTGGGGTATCTGGGGCTTCTTTGTGCCTTTGTTAGATGTTTTGTTTTTCTTTCTTTTTCCCCAATGGCAGTTATTTTATTACATCCCAGCCTGTGTCTCCAGGCCTCACGCTCTGGGATTCTTGTTTGGTTTTCTCATGGAGCAGCCCTTTTCCCTTACCATTTCCCTGAAGCCTTGTATTGCATTTTTATTACAGCAGAGGCTGTGTCTACAGGTCCTTCAGGCTATTTGTTCTGAGACTTTTATTGGATTCTCAATAAATATGTTTGCCATTGGGGGTCCTTAGCTGGTTTCCTTACCTATTTTTATTGAAGCTGTGCTTCCAGACAAAATGTTAACCAGCTATTTCAACAGCAATCTGGTTTCTCTTCTGAGCCCTTGCAGTGTTTCTTACATGTTTGCATTGGCTGAGCTACGTCTTCTGCACTTTTTTTTGCCTTTTTKTTTTTTTTTTTAATGTTTCCCTCATGTTTAGGACATTTGGTTGATGCAGTCTGGGTGCTTTTCTGAAACCGTCTCCATTTTACCTGGCAGCACAACTGCACCTCTGTGGCAGGCAGCAGGTGGAATGAAAACGGTTCTCCGCAAAGCCGAGAAATCCTAGGCTTTGGGTGAACAAAGACAAACAGGTCATATTCCTGCAAAAAGCTGTTCTTTGCTAAATTGACCCCGTGGGTTTTGCTTGGGTAATCTGTGCTCCACTGAGGTGCATCAGGGTACATCATCTGCATTAAGAGAGATGGATTTGGTGGGTTTGTTGTCCTGGGGAAGGTCCTGTGAGGAAAGAGTGACAGATCCTTGCAGTCACAAAAGCACTAAAACTGGAGGCTCCCAGTCAGCTCTGCCATGAGGATTTTGTTCCAAATTTTCATAGAAATTCTGATCTGAGTCTGGTGTTCAGGTCACAGAGACCACTGCCAGGGCTGGTGGGTTTCCCTGCACCCCAGCAGCGTGCTGAGGCCAGGCAGCAAAGCACTGATGGGTAATCCTAGAGAGGAAAAATAAAGGTCTCTCTCTGACATAAACCTAAGCCTTCATCTTTTGAAGTACTTTTTGCATATTTCACTAGCTTTCTGTTTTTAACTTGCATGAAAAGGCCTATGTGATCACTATACCCTGTGTGTGTGCATCTCTAACTGCTCTTCTCATAGTACCTTTTGAACTTATGGACCAGTTTCAACCAGATTTGACTGGGAAGGAGAAATCCCAAAGACAGGATGCTCCTGCAATTTCTGTCTTGAATAAACAGCAGGGTAGAGGAGAGGGTATCAGAGAATCCACACAGGAAAGAGCCATTCTAAATGGTTTAACTGCAGGAAAAGTTTAGACCACAGTTAATGCTTTATTAGACATAAAAATCCACCAATCATTCAAGTTGTCTTTCCCGGATGAAGACCATATCCTGTGTGCAGTAAAAGGTAATTCTGATTGAGCTTTTTCTGGTGCTATGGACATTCATAAAGTCTTCCCTCACAAACACATGCTGCAGATTTAGCCTAATGCAGTTTTAGAAAAAAAATCAACTACAAGAYGCAAATTCACTTGAAACCAGGATCTGCTCCTTATGATACAGATAGACATAGATATTTACTGAGAGCTAATTATAAAGCTGTTCTGTGGCATTTATTTTATCAGTACTCTTTAACATATTTTCCATTTAATGTGCCACACATATTAATAACCTTATTTTTGAGAGGGAATATTTATATTTTGGGACCGACCAAGGGATCTGTCTCAGAATCGTAAGACTTTGATGGCAAAATAAACCAAATCAAACAAGTCCACTGTTTTACCTTGGAAAACTATTTCTCCTTTAGCGTGAAGCTGTTTTCCAGGCATAGAGAAGAGGGGAAATATCTAATGGTACACTGTATTTTACCTCAGAAAAGAAAAACTGGAACACAGTGAGACTGATACCCTTGACTCATCTGGAGTCTACAGGTGACCTGACTGAACCATTCCCAGGTCAGCAGTGAGACTGGAAAGACCTGGGAGTCACATCCACCCAGACAAAGCTACTGGGACATCACCAGCAGGGAAGAAGCTCATTAAATAGAACACAGTTATTTGCCTATTTTGAATACAAGAAGCAAAATTTGAACTGAACAATAGAGATTAAATCAGAAGCTGTAAGTTCTTAATTTTTATCCACTGTATTCATATCARCAGGGAGAACTTTGTGATGAGCTGTTGAAGACATGCTTGGCACAGTAAATAAGTGGTTCTTCAACATTTTGCCAGAAACCCTGCTCCTGCAGAAGCCATGGGGATTGCCATTTAATTCCCTCAAGTGAGTCAGAAACAAGGTTTGTTTTACCCATGGCTGGGGGAGATGCAGACTGCACAGGGGGCAGGAGGATTTGTCATTTGGTAACACATCAGGCATCTCCCTAGAGCACAAACTGCCCAGTTCCCTGGGACAACACTGGCTCCAAAGCAAAGCTGGGTTCAGGAAGAGCTCTCCCACCCCAAAAACTGGATTTCTTGGGAAGGACACGTCACACCAGCTTGTCRTCCTGAGGCCCTTGTAACCTTCTGCAAGGCAGCCCTCTTTGTCCCTCTGTAAGTGGGGACAGCGACACAATCCTTGAAGGGGATCTTCTGTCAAATATTCATTATTATTTCCAGGAAAGGAACATGATGAGCTAGGCTTGGATCACTCCAGGTCCTAGAAAAGAACTCTCTGGCCCCATCTGCAATGAGAAGTTAAGAACAGCTTTAATCATGCCAAAGCCAAATTATTTGCTGCTGAAGTGGTCTGTTCATCCACATCCAGCTTCATTTGTCCAGTGTTGAGCAACAGCATTGGCTTGTACTAAAACATGCTCAGAGTTTTCCCTCTTTCCATGGGTCAAGAGGATGGGTGGGAGCTGAGGAGCTTGGAGGAGCCATGAACCTCAGCCTGGTGATGACACTGAGCTTCTTAGGCCAGCAAAAACCGGAAACATTTAATGTGAGTACATGAAAAAAATCCAGCTTTCTTTGTGTCAGAATTTGGGGAAACCACAAAATGACAGCGATAACATGACTTTCTCCAGGAGTGTGGAGCTTGTGGGACAGCCATTAATGACCCTGGTGTGAATATCGGCCCTCAATATTTCAGCACACCGGAGAGGTGACGGTAACTCACAGTTCCCAGCAAGAAACAGCTTTTAAAATAATTAGAACAATTTCCTGCATTTCTTGGACTCTTTTATTGCAAACTCTATTTCTTTTTTCCCTTTCTTTTGTTGCAAATCTGCAATTGTCTGACGGAGAATGCACCACACGTGGATGGTTGGTGTTCCACTCATGGGACTGAAATGCCTGAATACTTTASAGCAACAATAAAAGCCACGACTGTATAAAATTTGGGACACAATAAGAGTAGCAATTTTAATTTTTTCTTAAATTAAAGCAAGTAGCTATATTATTAAAGGAACAACTCCAATTTATGAGTTATTTTGAGCAAAYAAAAGACTCACTCTCTTAACCAAAACAGTGGATACTTCCTCACTCTTAACAAAACCATAATCTTCTATTATTGTACCACTAAATGTATCATGAAGCAAAGCCCTCAAATCCAGGTTTTGACATCAGAGACCAACATATTTACCTGAATTTGGGATTCTGAAATGCACTGGTAGTACTATTGTTTAAAGTGGCCATTCCTACTGCATGGTCATGTTCATGGATAACCTGTTGGGATGGTCCAGGGCCTGAGTACAGTTGATGCCAACCAGCATTGTGCAGTTGAGCTAGAGGAGGGCTGGTCACATCCATCCTCAAAGGCACCGGGGTGCAGCTGCCCCATTCCAGATTGCTCCCAGCATTTGGGAGTTTTTGTTTATCAGGAATTACTGTTGTCTGCCTTCAGCCTAAAGTTATTCCCTCTCAGAGACCCAGGTTTCATGCTAYAAAAGTTGTGCAGCAGTACAGCTGGCCAGGAGGATTGAGCTATGATGTATTTTTAAATTATCTTCTACCTTTTTGAAGTGCTTGTYTTCTTTTCAGAAAAGCTTATTTTCTTTTCACTGTTGATTTCTTGTAAAGAGACATTTCAGATGGTGTGAATTAGAATAGCTCTGGAGAGACTTAGGCTCAAAAACTRTTGTCTCATGCCTTCATGGCTTCCATGAAATCAACAGAAAACCTCAAATGTATTTTAGTGACAGAAGGAGCAAGCCTAACACTTCCCTCACTGGGGAACAGGAAAGCAATTCTCAAAGAATTGAGAATAGGTTTTGCTTACTGAAGTAAATTTGACATGAACTACTGAATAAGCAGAGTCCTATGACTAAAGGCATCCTGAAATGTGATAAGGGAGACAGAAGAGAACTTACTGCTTTTCAAAAGAGCACACTGGAACTACACAAGCAGAAAATGTATTACTTGATAATGGACGTGCTTTTTGGCAGGAATATCTCATGAGTCTACGAGGTCATTTATGTTCTGCAATAGCTGCTTTATAATGAAGAGGGGGAAGAAAAGAGTAATTAAATCCCCATGCTTCAGGAAGGCAACAGATCCCTCTTTACTGGCAGGTTTCAGATTCTTCTATCCTCTTGTGAGTGGCAAAAATCCTCACATTTCTTTTATATTAAGATCCTTCTCCTCATCCCTTCCACCTATTTTCTTATAGGGGCATGCCCACGGAACTTTTATCTGCTTTTGTCTGAGCTAAGCAACTCGATTTCATTTTTTGTGCTACTGACAGCTGTGCGTGACACTCCACGGTTTTGGAGTGCATGGAAAATGAGGACTCCATCCCACAGATTATCTGTGACACTCTCAAGAATTAAAGTAAACACTGTTTTGCTTTGCTATTTCAAACAAAGGAAGAAATAGCAGCTGGGTTGGGCTGGTTGAAACAGAAGAGGTTTTTCAAAATGTAATGGAATCTAAACACAAATATTTCAGGCTGTGGTGTAAAAGGGGCAGAGGAAATGGGGTCTGCCACCCTCCCTCAGAAGGCATGCACAGCCTCATGTGCCCCAAAAGAGCTCCCTATGAAAACAGTGCAAATTCGAGAAAGAAACTAGGAACTCAATTGCAYCTGAGGACAGCATATGGAGCCTTCAAAGTCCTCCAAACAGAGGACAGACAGTTCCTCCAAACAAAAATCRTTAAAAAATCAGACAATCTCATATTCTGCAGATCACAGCCCTTTCTCAGCTGCTCTCATTTGGCAATCTTTTGGTGACAGAATGCCCAGCACCCTGAGATTACACCTCTCTGGAAGGGATCTGGGCTCCCCAATCCCCAGTTCCTCAGGGAATTCTCTGCTTGTGAAACTGCCTGGCCTTTCTCACTGCTGCCAGCCCAGCAGGCTCCTCACAGGTGAGATGTGACACAAACGGGTTTAAAAGCAGGACTGATCCTATTTCTGCAAGCTGCTGACACTCCTACCTGCACTCATCTGAGCAGGGAGAGAGCAGCGTGTGATTTTTTGTTAGGTTTGAGATTTGTTTTAGGTGCCAGTAGGTAAGTTCTGGTTTTCTTCTCTCTCCAGTATCAATAAATTTGCACAAATGCAAGAGCTGTCTGTGTTCTAACACAACCAGYGCCCATTTTTACAACCCCCAAGTTTTCCCCAATATAGGCAAAGACATCCAGGGTRATGTGACATCCTGATGGTGAAAACATGAAACCTGTATTCATGGTAGCTACCTTGAGTTGCTAGCCTGATCCAACAGAGCTTTCTAGGATGTTGTCTTCCATTTCCAGAGGCTGGGAGGAAAGTGGCTCCAAAGARAACGCTTACATTTCTCTTCCTGCTCATCACAAATCTTTTCCTCTCGCCCCAGTTTTCTGGCATAGTAAATGAAACCCTTTTTGCCYTCCTGGAGGACTCAGCCAACAATGAACACATTGGTCATTTGCCTCCTGCATGACCCACGTGCCAGCTCATAGGGTCCCACTCTGCCCCACGTGAGGTGAGAATGGCACAGCACTGCCAAACACACCATGAAATATTATTGCACTGTATCTGGTTCTTTCTGATTGCTGCATTTAGCTCTTCCCACAGCAAAACCAAAGTGATCGACTAGTGGTTAAAATGCTGTAAAAATAACTCAGACAAGGYGTGGCTTTTATCAAGGACATACACAAAACTATTTTTCACTGTCTGAAAGGGCAGGAATAGCTCTTCTCAAAATTTGATTCCAGGAAGACAGCTGTGGCCAAGATTGCTCATTCTGGGATGGAACCTTGTGTTTTGGGACCGCTCTGAAGCAAAAAGACACAGCCAGACTCCCCAGCTGCCATTCCAGCATGGCAGGCAAGCACTATCAGTGGTTAACCACTTTCATACAGAAATTTACCCTTCCTCTGCCATCAAACCTTTCCCTCTAGCTTTCCTGAAGCTTTGTCAGGTGCCCTGTGCAGAGCCCTGTGCTGCTGGCAGGCAGCTGTGCTGGCCAGCACTGGCCAAGGTGGCTGGAGACAGCCCAGGAGGCAGAGATGCAGCGTGTGGGGCGATGGGCATGGCCAGAAGTCGATTTCTGTCGGTTCTGCCTTCAGTGCAACACTGCTGAGGTGGTTTTGGAGGGGAAATGGGTGTGACTGCTGGTTAAAAGGATCCCTGGGTATGGGTTTGTTCTGCCAAACCTCTGATGGAGACCAGACTTGCAGGTTCCCTGCCAGCCTGCCWGCACATGGGGCTGGGGCCAGCTGCTGTGCAGCCTCTGCAGGGGATTGGGCATTGCCCTGTGCCAGGAGCACTTTTTCCCTGCCAGYTGCCAAAATAGAGCTGGGGAGCCAAACACAGCAAGAGAGTGACAACGTGGAAGAAGATCAATTTGGAATGTCTTGCCATAAGCAACGTGACTCTTGATTGGAAGTGCTATTAAAAGGTATCTCTAGATATGATTACTAGCAGAAGGCGTTTGGCTTTTCTGCTCAGTGCTGAGGAAATGAGCTGGAACATGGGCAGCAGATCCCTGGCAKGGCTGTGCCCCTCCAGGCTGATGGCTGTGCCCAGACTGGATCCTCACTGCCTGAGATGCTGCCTTGCTGCCTCCTCTGCCCTTAGGAAACTTCAGGGCACGGAGCTGGGGTGAGAGTTTCAACAGACACACACTTCAGATCTGAGTGCAGAGCCCTGTTTATCCCTTTTTTGCAGATCAGGTCCTGGAGCTCTCACCTCAGCCATACAGGGTGGGTGGGGGCTGGCACCAGCAGCCCCCAGCAGCATCAGGATAGAGCTCCCATGCCCAGAGGGTCACAGGGCTGAGATGGTGCCTTCATTCAAACCCTGCCTCTCACGRGTCTCCTGCAAGTCAGGTACCCTCAGCTGGTCATGGAAAACATCAAGTTTCCCCCAATTCCTCTCTAATTTTGTAAAGTCAGGTTCCCAAAGTGCGAAATTGCCATTGCACTGTGAAATGAAAGAAAGGCAAGGGGAACTCTGGCAGGGATTTCCTGGGGAGAGCAGGACTTGCCCCTGGTTCCCCCCGTGACCAAGAGACACCCATGGCCCAGCTGGAAGCAGAACAGGAATCCCAGCCCCATTTGGTGTCTACATAAAGGGTGTGCTGTGTCTCCAGGCTGTGTCACCCTGCCATGGGACCAGCCCTGCGCCCACAGCCAGGTGTAGCCCTGTCCTTCCTGCCCACTCCCACTCCCACTCCCTGCCAGGTCCCTCCTCTTCCTCCTGGAACAGCTCATCCTTCTTTCCTCTTCTCTTATTTAGAGAGTTGCCACTTCATTTGTCATTTTCCATTTTTGTTTTCCATACATAAACGATATCATTCTTTGCTTTTAACCTTGCTGCTGCATCTTTCCTTTATTTCCATTTTCTCATTTAGCCTTGGAAATTTGGATTTTGAATKATTTTTTTGAATGGTTTTCTTTGAATTTGATTTTAGTTTTCTAGGACCAAACTGTCACCCTGTGTAAATTATGCGATAATGTCAAAGCAATCAGTCACATTTCTCACCATCTTTCCATTTTTTGAAGAGTAGCRAGAAGGGATGAGACAGAGAGGAACCTACACCAATTTTGCTTATTAATCTCCTGTCTAGCATCTGATTTCACCAAGACAAGCCTGACACTACAAATGTAGCTGATGATGGGTTTCATGATATTTTTATTTACAGACATGCAAAAAAAGCCTGTTGCACAGACATAATTACACTAATAAAAGCAATTACATTTCTGCCAACATTTTAGYTCTTCACTAGGAAAATGAATTGCTGAAAAGATAAAGTTTTGCTGGTGTGTACCAAGTCCTGTCACTGAGTGCTTTGCCAGTATTGCATAAAAAATACACTCAGCATTGTGGGCACACTGCAAAGCATTTTATCTGTTATAGATATGAAGGTGTGAGCAAAAAATAAATACAATCATCATTTACTTCATCCCTAGTGAGCTGTGATGGCCAGGTTGAAAGCAGTAATGTATTAGCAGTATTTGGCTCACTCAGTCCCAGGAAAGCACACTTGGCCTGCTTTTCACAACTGAGGAGCTGTGACTCCTTCCCCAGGGGCTGGAAGCTGCACTGTCAGTGTTCAGCTCTTCCCGAACCCTTTCTCAATTCATGCCCCAGAGCGCCCATGTGAGTCAGGCAAGGTGCCTTTGCAATCCTTTGAAGAAGAAGGAAAAGAAAGTTGTGTATGTCTTCTTCACTTCTGCACTAGCTCAGAAGAAAAATATTTGAGGGCCTGAGGCATTAGGAGGAAGTTGATGCTGGCTCCTACAAGTGCCAGGGGCTGCAGGGGAAGGGCTCGGTGCAGCACAGTCTATTGATGGCATGACAGCCTTCTCCTCTGGAGCCTTGCTCTTTCTCTTTCCTTCCTTCCACTCTTCTCTGCTCCCCCTAATTAATGCATGGAGGAGAACATTTTCCCCCTTCAGCCAGAACTCGTGATCAGATACCCACAGAAGTTTGCACCATTTCCCTCTTCTGCTTAATATCACTCTATGAAGAAACACACGACCCGGTGCAAAATAGAATCTCTTCAGTGGGTACCAACATGACCTGCAGTGTAAACATGAACCCTGCCAGCTGCCATGAACCAAATTCATTCCTGCTGCAGCTTCAGCGACATCCATGGTATTACTCAGGGAGGAAATCTGATGCTTACAGCCGTATAACCAATTGGCTGTTCATGAGGATGTGTTACTAATTACAATTACTTAATGTTAACAGCACTACAGAAATATTGAGAGTGCCCTATATACAAAAATATTTTTGTAGCAGCTAAAGTCATAAATGATGTACTAATTTCAATTTAAAAGCAGAAGCCGAGGGTCTGTGAGATTGCTGAGAGGCCTCTTGTGGTCTAACACAGATGAAGTAGGGGCTGCTGGCACTTGGAAAATAACAGATGAAGAAGAAAGGTAATTGCTAGTCCTGACCTGTCAGAGCTGCTCCTTTGTGCACCAAGTCCAACTTCCCCTTACACTTCCAAGTTATCTGCAGCAAATTTTCTTCCAAACTAAACAAAATCAGAGGCTTTTAGGAACTTAGAAATGTCTGCTTAATTTCAGTGTCGATAAGCCCCTGCTCCAACTCATTCTTAATGTATCAAAATTAAATGTTTTAAACATATTTATCTAGTTGCTATGGGTTTGCCTGATGTGTCAGACACTTTATCCATCAAATATGACAATTGAATAATATTTTTACTTTTAGATATGGATCACAGATCCTTCTCATCATACTATTCCCTTCCCCCCTTTCCCGAGTTTTGAACTCACTGGAAAATCTGTTCCATAATAGTGTGGGTAAATGAATTACAGTCACAGATGGCCTCTGGAGATTTCATACATGCTGCAATTCATTTATTCAGGAAGGGGAAAAAAAAAAGAGACCCTTGTCTTGTGAGGGTATTATCAGAGACAGCAGATCAGACACTGTAATGCTGCCTTGCACTCTGGATTYGACCCATTTCCTAAGCCTTTATGACTCGGCATTTACTATTGCTGGATTTGAAATTTTTTAAGAGGAACGTCAAAATCCTCAATGAAAATGATTAAATGCAAGGAACTGTAGCCATTACAAGTTGCAATTTATTGTTACAGTCCCRAGTGAAATTATTGTGTGCTGTTGTAGAGAGATGCTCAAGAACAGCAATCTTCAGCTCTGGCAATAATATTTCAGCTGTAATTAGCAAAAAAAAAACAAAACAACTTAAAGCACAGAAGGCTGTTGAAAATTAGTCAAACCTTGCAGTGGGCCTTGAGATCCTCATAAGGAAAAGATGCTAGATGAATAAGAAATACAATACAGAAAGCAGTATATAATGTTACTGCTTGGTGTCTTGCTCAGTGTAAGTCATAAAGTCTATTTGCAGGCAAGCATTAGGGTCAGGCCCCAAGACTCATTTCTGCCTCTGAATTCAGGCCAGCGATTAAGGGAGAAAGGGATGGGGTGGTTGATGCATCAGCCATTGGGGAAAAATTAATCCCACAATAAATGCAAAGAATTTGCCTCAAGAGTGGATTGGACAAACTCATTTCTGTTTGTGCAATGGTATAAAAATACTAGTGTGGTCAAATGCAGCAGGATAATTTAACCATCTGCACTGACACATCACTCCATTGCAGAATCAAGCTGCAACAGGCTGAAAGAAGTGTGTATTTATGTTTTCTTGATATTTACTCGGCTCTTGTCAGACCCCACCTGAGTCCTGTGTCCAGCTCTGGGGCTCCAGGATGTGGACCTGCTAGAGCGAGYCCAGAGGAGGGGCATGAAGATGATCAGASGGCTGGAGCAGCTCTCCTGTGAACACAGGCTGAGAGAGTTGGGGTTATTCAGCCTGGAGAAGGCTACAGGGAGACCTTATAGCACCTTCCAGTACCTAAAGGGAGCTTATAAAAATGAGGAAAAGGGACTTTTTTTTGTGAGTAGATATCAATAGGATAAAAAGTAATGTTTTAAACTGAATGAGGGAAGATTAGATATTAGGAAGAAATTCTTTACTCTGAGGATGCTGAGACACTGGAACAGGTTTACCAGAGAGCTTGTGGATGACCCATCCCTGGAAGTGTTCAAGCCAAGGCCATATTGGGTTTTGAGCAGCCTGGTCTAGTGGAAGATGTGCCTGCACATGGCAGGAGTCGGGGTTGGATCGAGATGATCTTTAAAAGTCCTTTCCATCCTATGATTCCATGAGTATTTAGTCTTTCTGGGTGRCATTTCACACTTTCATCTCAGCCTGCAGCCAGGCCTCACAGCTAGCACAGCCTGCTGGGTGCTCTAATGAAGACATTTGTCCCAACGCCAGACAAAGCAGCCAACGCCACCGCTCGAGTGGAACAGCATCGGCCGGGAGGCCTCGCTCAGTGCCTGGCCGTGCTTTGGGCGGAAAGAGACTGCTCAAAACCTCCGTCCAGCATCTCCACAGGCCTGAGGGGAGACTGCATCCCCTCCCAGGGGGACTCTTGACCCCCTCACTTTCTCTGCCCAGGGGATGAAGGTCCCTGTGTAGCACTRGGTCCCCCACACCCCTGTGGGGCAGAGGCAGCACCTGCTGCTAGAGATGCAGAGTGCCCAYAGGAACGCCTTCATTCATCCACCTCAGCGGGAGTTGAGGGAACCAGGAGGTTAAAATGTCTGCTGAATCCTCCCAGGGCTGCCATCCGCCTCCTTGCAAAGAAGCAGCAATTTAACAGWCTTGCTGCCCCGAGATTTAATGGATGGCTCTGGCTGCAGTGCTTGGGGACCCTCTGACAGGGCGCTGTGAAAGGGCACAGGGGGACTAATAGGTGCTGTGTTTGCCAGCAGTCCCAGCCAGAGATAGCTCTGTGTGCAGCTGACAAGCAGTCAACGTCTGCTCCCTGTCTCTGTTTGCACTTCATCGAGTTATCTCCTCGCAAGCAAAGAAATCCCAGCTGATTGAACAGCACATTCATCATCTGGATTTCCCCCGTATCTTTTCCTGTATCGATGGTGCCATAAAAAGCCCACCAGAAAAGTCAACGGAAATCTGCTCTATCTTCCATTAAAAGCTTTTGCAGAGATCTGAAGTAAAGAAAAAAAAATCAAAACAAACTCAAAACTTTTTTCCCTCCCTGAAATGTCAATCAAGGAACATTAAACAAAAAGATTAGTTCTGCTCTTATTTGTTTGTAAAACAAAAAGCATGAAATATTTAGCAGTATTGTAATGAAAAGCAGATGGGAATAATGCCGGCTTTCAAGGCCGCTGGTAACCACCTCCTTTTCATGCCGTGGCAGCAGCAGGACGAGGCAGGCAGCCCATTAGGACAATTTATGAACTGGACTTCCTCAGAGGGAGTTCTAGCAAGAGGTCCACAGCTCGTACAGAGCAACCCTGATAACATCTGTTAGGGTTATTCATTGAAGAGGATTATATTACAATCCCTCTTAATACTACAAGTGCTACAGTAAAACCGGATGAGCCTTCAGTTTCATTTGCTCCAGCAATATGTGTTTATCAGAGCATTTTTCTGAAGTTGGAAACCTAGGCTGCATTCATGGTATGTCACAGAATGAAGTTTAGAAAGCTTGAAATATTAACCTAGAAAAAACCTCAGTCCCTGCTTTTAATCTCTCATGGCTGTGATGCTCAGCTTCTATGTGCATCATCAACACACCATCAGCCTTTTTCCATGGAAAGCCACTCCCCATTAACTCTCCAGGGCTGAGATTGATTTTATTTAAATAGTTCTCACTCGGTAACCTTGCTCCATTCTTTATTTAAGACTTTGCTAATGATGTATTTTTTCCCCCTTAATTTACCTAAGCACATAATGAACGCTCACATCCGAAATGACCTCATTATACCAGCGAGGACTTTCGTGCGGATACGATTTAGTGCACRGACATAAGGCAGAGAACTCTCTAAATGGAGAGGTTTTAAACATTCTGTAAAATCCCTGTTGACTACAAGCCAGATTCTTACTGCTGTAAATTGACTTAGTTCCAACARCTCCAATGAAGCTACACTGATTTACTCCACTGGAGGGTCTTACCCGATTATTCTTCTTTATTGAACTTGCCACCTTTTGCTGCTACAATCTAAACTTCCATTCTCTAGCAGCAATGTTGCTATCTAAAACAGGTGTTTCTCCAGTAATATATGACTTAAGAGATTTATAACTACCTGGAGTATTTCATTGTCCTCTAAAAGTGTTTATAATAATTCTTGTTAACTGTTACAATTTCCACCAATCAGCTGTAGGATTGTTTGCAGGCTGAACCTGGTCAACAACATATTCATTCCCCATACAAGTATGAGCTGTTTCATCTGATCATAGGCACTTTTCCTCCTTGCTGGACAAAGGTCTTTCCTGGTCTCTGTACAATGTCTGGGACAAAATGAAGCCCCAAGTTTTTTGTTCTTCTGGAACAGGCCTGATATACACAAAGCAGACTACTTTCTGTCTCCACAAAAAACAAACTGCAAGATGGAAAAATGCATTACGAAGGCAAAACAAAACCTGTAAGAACAGAAATTTCTTTTGTGCACCAATTGTTGTCCTACTGGGAATGTGACTGTCSCACCACGACAGTCTGCTGTTCCTACAGCCCTGGCCTTGTTTTACCCTCTTCTCTCATGGGAGGAATTCAGGCTGCTGCTCTGACCTTGACATGGCTATGATCAGCTGAAGTGTCTGCATTTGTACTTTTGGGGGCTTAGCAGGAGACAGCTCATAGGAAGGCACAAGATCACATGGTCCAAATAGCTGAGAGAAGTCAAAGACCTCCATAAAGCCCAGTGTGTTCATAAAAGCAACAGGGAACCTAACCCACAGGTTCACCAAAAAATTGTAGTGGTTTTCTACCGGTCCAGAAATAACTGCCTGTGGAGCCTTTGATATCATGGATACTGGCAGACTTTGTCTCATAAAGATTCAGGAAAGAAATCAGCAATTTCCCAGATGCTAATGAGAGTTGTGCATCCATATACACATGCTGCAGCAATTCTTTTCAGAGAGATCAGCTGTGGTTACTCTCATAAACTTCAAACCCGAGGTTCTCAAAAACCTCCCTTTTGTCTTACCAGGTTTGGGATTGCGGAGAACCCCACAGAGAGTGTCAGGGGCCAACATCATAAGAAACCACACTTAATATGATTTAACATTCACATTTTCTTCAGGTCCAGTAGAATTCTACTTAAATAACTTACAGAAAAGCTGACATTTTCTATTAAATCTCCAAGGAGAAGAATGAAGTAGCTACATTGAGCACAGCCATGTTCCAATGATACCTGAGCACAAAGGCAGGCAGCAGCAAATTTTATCCTTGCTTCACTTACTCTGGTTATTTCTAGGTCAGCCCAAATACTCTGATGGTAAGA
The DNA here is from genome assembly GCF_030028575.1 of Malurus melanocephalus. NCBI lineage: Eukaryota > Metazoa > Chordata > Aves > Passeriformes > Maluridae > Malurus > Malurus melanocephalus. The sequence goes on along the minus strand of NW_026623829.1, from coordinate 269,218 downwards.
ACCAAGCACAGCCAAAATGTGCAACCACCACCCAAAATAATCTAAAAGCCCTTAAAAAGGAATGCACATGTTTATTTACTACATTATAACTGCAACATCAAATACAACTATATTTTCATTTAAAAAAAAGGACACATGCAATAAAATACTCTGWTTTTATAATCCAATTCAACACAGTTCATTGGTAACAGTGGAGCATTACAGAACAGTCACAAGGCAAGGGTTTGGGGTGATGAATTTCCAGTGTCTTTATCCTACTTGCAAACAGCAAAGTCACATCATATTTTATTTGTCATCGAGGGGTAAACTTTTGGAATAATGTGGCTGGATCACAGAAGGCTMCAGCTGCCCCTTAACTCCCCAATGAGTCTTGAAGAATCAGATTTTTTAACTTGAGAAAATATAATGCTTTGACAAGGATGAGGAATAGACAGTATTTTCCAAGCAGAGAGCAGAAATCCTTCCATGTTACACCACAGCTGAGGTACAAAACAAGGGCCTCTGCTTCACAGGTGCAAAGAAGCCAAGGCTGTGATTTACTTTAACTATTGCTGTGAAGAATGAAATCAGGCCATTTTCTGCAATATTTCACTGCAGCTTTCTATTATGTTCATCTGCTCATGGGGCTTTAATCAATTTAATCTGGCATTTCAGCTATGGAATAAATCCACAATACACAGGAGGAGTCCACAGCTCAGAAAAGAACACAAAAAGTTGCCCTGAAATACTCAAAACATAGCCTCTTAACTACTTAAAAGGCCCTGTTCTTCATTAGAAAAGACCCTTAGTCTATCATAGCCATTCACACGCCATAGGCTYTTAGTATTTTCCACGAAGTCTTATGGGACTAATTTTGAAATAAGGTTCTAAACAGTGTGAAAAAACTACAGACTCAGGGCCCAAAGCAGTACCATTTTTAGCATAAATTCTCCTGGCTTTCAGTTGGGACTTTTTTAGGAAGTGTGACATAACGCTGTCCAGCCYCTCGAAACAATGACCTGATTTCTTTCTGTACATCTTGTATGGTATAACACTAAGGATGACTGAGCTCTAACAATTTACATAAAAAATAAAGTCAGTCTTTTTATGCAGCTGAATTGTTATAGAATTTCACAGAGTCAGTATACAGAAGCTTACAGCTTGTTTAGCTAATTCTAGCAAATAGGAGGATTTATCTACGAAAACGAAAGAGTTCCAAAAGTACATGGAAATCTGTAGAGCAAAATATATATCTCTATATCATTTCCCCAATGCAAGCAATAGGCAGTTTAGAAAAATATGATTGTTACAGTCTTTCTGAACCAGAAAAGAAAGGATTTAAAAAATAAGTTCAGCTTTTCACAAAGCCATATTTTTAATAAGAAAATAGAGTGGTCCGCATTTCCCTGAATAAGCCTGAAAGGTTAAAGAAAGGTCCAAGCAAGACAAGGAGTCTGACTTGGATTTGATATCAGCTGTGATAACATGCACATGTACGGAGACAGCTGCTTGGCTCCGGTAYTGTTTACCTTAGAAACGAGCCTAATTTATCACAATTGTATTTAAAAACCATAAATAACATGACAAAAGTGGAACTGGTCCCCGCAAGGCAAATAATTATATTCATACAAGCAAAAAGTTACATCAATCCAGTTATTTTCTTGTGACAGCTAAAAGGTATTTTGTACCCAACTGTTACATTGAACAGCACATGTATAAACACAGATTATTATTGCAGACTTTGCTATCAGCTACTATACATAAACAAGAAGAGATGTTTCATGCTATAATTGCCTCTAAGGTTTTTGTTCTACTTGAATATTAACATTTACAAGGAACTGAGGTGGAGACCTGAATTCAAGCCAGGATTTCAACATGCAAAATGACAGGGTTCACAAGAAGGTTTCTGATCCTCCCCATTACTGACATTTGGAAGTGGATAGGAGCTCTGAAGAATTTTAAAACCATTCATAACATGAGTTTCTCTTGTGAAAAGCCTTTGGTTTTCCTTGGGCCCAGAGGAGGGTGAACTAAATGGGACATGCTGGTGAAGTTTACATTCACATCAATAAACCTCCTGTTATGGAGGATTCATATTTTAGTTTCAGGTCACTTCTAAAAGAAGGTGGCAAAATGTACCTCAGTATTTGCTGATTTTTAAATTAAAAGCAGAGAACAGTTGGATTGCAGGAACTTTGCTCCAGGCTGTTTTTAATAACTATTTAATTTATCAGTCAGAACTTCTTATTAATTCTGTTCAATGTGGGAGCAAAGCCCTTCATTTTTCTGCAATTTTTGTGAAATATATGGGTATTTRCTCACCCTATATGGCAGTCTTAGCACATTTCTTTAAACTTTCTTCTAGCTTGAAACTAAACAAAAGCACAAAAAACCTGATGGAAGCGAGATTGATGGAGTGTTGGTGAAAGGACCCAAAACTGTTTAAAATCCAAGTTTGTGGATTGAATTGGGCCCAAGACAGCCCAGTGCTGTGAGGAGTGAGGACAGGTCCTCTGCAGGAACACTGGACATGGGTTATTTTGCCAGTAAACAACAGCGCAGCTTCTGGGGCTCCTACCACCTCTCAGTGCCAATGGAGAGTTATTTCTTACGAAAGGCAATGACAGAAAAACGCAACACCTGCATTATTGCTCGTGTGATTGCTTCACAGTGGTCCTGTGCTGTCAGGTAAACAAATGAGAAACGGTGCTGCTGGCAGGGAAGCTCTGATGGCAGATGGAGCGTGCCCTCCTGGAATCACCCGATAAACTCAGTTGACACAAATTACAAGGGAAAACAAACCGGAAAGAGTCACACTGATCAAAGGGAAAACCTCTGCTGAGGCAAAAATCACTATCAGGGTAAGGTGTATCTTTTGCCTTCCAGTCAAGCCCAYGAACAAAACAGAGGCTGGTGTTTCAGGACACACGCTTAGCACATSCAACACCCAAATACCTTGAGGAATGGCCAGGGCTCAAGCAATGGCTCCCAGGTTAAATTCTCACAGAGTTTGATCTGGGAATGTGATGGGAAAGAAATCATTTTGGGTGCTTTTAACCCTAGAGGCTGAAACCCAAACTCAAAGCTTATTAAATTTCATTAAAGCTCATTAAAACATRTACTTCTATACTCTTCCAATTCCCCTTTAAGACACAGTTTCTCTTAAAARCTGCACTTGAAAGTTACATTGAAGTGGAATGTCACCTTTCTTAAAGTAGAACAATAATAATGCTCCCCATTACATATATATGTATATATATACACACATATATATAGACACATATATACATTTATTTCATGGCAATGGAAAGTACAGCACAGAGGCATTCATTCACATCTGCAGTGAAACAAAGTCCGGGGAGTTCAGTGCTTATTATACTTGACAAAAGAAATAATTTGATTTTGAAGGTGGGAGTCACTTCAGGAGAAATATCAGCTCCTAGCCCTGAGTTGTAGTGGGAGCCTCCCAGCCCAGCGCTGCTGAGGGCAGTGGCACTGCAGCCCACTCTCCAAAATCACCTCTCCCTTTTCACACACAGCTTTTCATGCAGCAAAACACAGCTAAAATAAATGGCTTGCTATAAGGCTTGATAAATGAGTTGTGAAATCAGTTTGTTAAAAGCGAYCATTTTCATTTTCTTTCCCACCTCCCCCTCCCCCCTGCCAGGTCAGAAAAAAAAAGGGTCCTGGTTTATTTAGGGTGTATTACAACGACATTGAAACACTGCTGGCAGTTCAAGGGCACAGAGCAGCACCTGGGAGCTCTTACCCCAGCAGTGACAGTGCGAGGGTAACAGCCCTCTGCACTGACTGAGGGACAGTTTTCTGCACACTGTAATTGGATTACACACCAAAACCTGCTTGGAGAGAAGGAAAAAAGACTCTGGGCAGGCTCTGAATGATGCTAATGGAGAAGCTTTTGGTATTAATAATTGTTTGTTAAGTGACACCCTCACACTCCTGTCTGCAGATGTGAATATTAAGGGCAGTCCCTGAGCCAAAACCTAAGGCAGATGAGGACAGGACATGGTCAGCAGATTTGGAAGAGACGGCTGGCCAGGACTAGAGTCCCCTCAGATAGTGATGAAGGCTGGTTTGACACAGGGATCAACAGAAATAGGCAGAGCATCTGCAGGAGGAACTTCAATGGGGGAAAAATGCTTTGAATTTTAAATTTCTTGCAACTGGACGAGATATTTTGCTCTAGGTGCTGAGGAAGAACTGCCACTGAAACACTTTGGGTGACAGGAATGGCCTAGGCTGTGGAAGAASTGCAACAGGAAAAGAAGAATAAAAAACTGGGATAATTTACTTTAGGAAGGAAATTAAGCCAAATCTCTGCTTTCATAAAAGAAGGAAAGGTGAAACATGGCCTGGAAAAGGTAGTGCTGGTCTTTCTGCTTCCTTGGATTTAACACAAAGAGGCCAAAAAAAGGAAAATCAAACTATCCCCACTTCSCAAACAAAAAGTTTCTGATTCAAAACCAATCCAGGGGGTTTTCACAMCACTTGTAGAAATAATGTGGCACTCACTGCTGTAAATGGCTCTGAAGCCAGAATGCCATTAGAATTCAGTAAGGCACAGAATAGGCTCATCCCCAAAATCCAGAAGACTAAAGACAACACCTGACATTTACTTGAAAAGGAACAGAAAAACTCCCACTTCAGCTCTACAATGAATTTCTACCTCCTGAGGATTGAACAGAGACCATCATGACTAGCATTCTATCTATAATAGTATTTCCTGTACCTTTTCCTGGAGCATCAGCACCCACCACCTACCATTAACCTGTCACTGAGGGGTTTTAATTTAGCAGCTTTTTCTGTATTTAATGAAGAGGAAAAAACCACTTCCAGGGCTCAAATCTCAGCTAGAGCAAATCAGCCTGGGGGGAGCCTCCTTCCACAGCCAGGGACATGAAACTGAACAGTGCTGACGGCCGCTGTCAAAATTCTGTCTGGCAGAGCAGGATGGCAAGCCCTTGCTCCTGTGTCATCAGTCCTGGACTGCTCTCATTATGCCAAACCCACATGCTCCTCTACTGAATCGAGGTATCAGGCTGCCTTTTGAAAACCTAATATCTCCTGCTGCTCCACTAGGATGCTGTACCCTAAGATGATCAATACAATTYTATTCACGCTCTACCAGGGTGGGGGTTGTTAACTCACAGGTACAGTGAGGTAAAATCTGGCAATTGCTGAAGCAGCTTAGGGAACAGAGGTGCCATTTAGGCTGTAGTTTGAATTGGTGTATTCCTGATATATATTCTTTGTTTTCCAGATCTACTGGTAACTCTCTGGCAGCAACATAATAATTTTTTAAATTGGATAGGCAAGAGATAATAAAAAACCCAGCTGYATGACAGATTATTCCGTCCTGCTTCATTGCTTGCTTTTCTTTTCTTAAATTCAAGAATCCTTGTTTTGTTTTATCATTTAACAAGTACAACATGACCCCACAATTCTTAAACAGATATGTACAAGTCAAAATCCTTTACGCCCAAAATATGCCAGTTACCCAAAACCTAAAACTAACCTGCTTATATTCCATTATAACCAATAGATATCTTCTTTCTAAATACAACAGAAGTAGTAAGATTGGTTTCTCAATGAACCATGTTGCCTGCACCAGAAATATTATCTGTAGTATTTTAATAAACTGGTTTCCGAGAGTTGCCAACCACTGACAGATAAATTAATGCAATAAAATTGTAATGGCTCAGAGCAGGTCAGTGATCTGGGAACTGCTAAGAATATCTTCAACAGCCCCCAGTGATTCTGGAAGAAGCTGATATAAGGTTCTCTGGGCAAATGTATTTTCAGCTGCAGACTAACAAATGATACTGTCCAAGGGGTAGTAAAGTCTCCAAAAGCAGCTCTTATAGCCAGCTGGGTACATAACCTATAACTTGAAAGATATCTATGATGCTGGGCAAAGACATGTTTTTTGGGGGTTTTATACCAACATTTCTTGAAAGGCAGAACTATTTCTCCTGTTTCCTACGGTGGATAATTTCGTTTCAGTCTGTAATCTTTCTGTAATCTTTTTGGGATTCCAAAAGGCTTTGTTTGCTCTGAGAATCTCTGTCACACAGCAGTTTGGTTTTGGGTTTTTTTCCTGAAGAAAAGAGGACAATGTACTCTCTTGTCAACACAAGTTAAAAGAATTATTGTACATGAACTCACTTTTCAAATCTCTTTAGTGCTAATGAGATGTGTATGCACTCACATCAAAGCAAAACATTTCCTATTTAATGCTGAAGAGGAGGTCAGATGTAACAAACTCCTGAGGTCTAGAGCAACTGAAGAGAAAATACTATTTCTTCTGGCACGCAGAGATCACCAGTTGTCTATCTAGCAATGGCCATTACTTGGAGACATTTCTTCTCTCTGAGGTCTTCAACTATTCCAGCAAAACAGATTAAGGAGAAGCATAACGCCATTCTAAAAGCTCCCCAAATTATTCAGTGGTCACTAGATGGTTTTTTTAGCTAGCCTAGTAGCTTTATTTACAGCCTCAAATGTCTGAGTTTTGTATCTTGGTCAGCACAAACAAGGTAGCACTTGGTAGAAACCGTGACTGCTCTGGAGATCCAGTGCTAGCAGAGGATACAACATTTTCAATGTACRTGCTCAGAACAGTTTTTCATACAGAGATTTCTGGAGAGGGCATATATAAATAATATTTAATACCATTTCAATTGCTGGCTGGAATCAGAGAAAGGGCTGTTAATAGGCATGGGGCGCAATAGCAATTTTCTACTTCATTGCTGTCATGGAAAATTCTCTGGAAAGCATCAGGCTTCAAAATCGATTAGAGTTTACAAATTAGGCTTGCTTTCCTGCCAAAGKTTGGGTTTGAAGGGTGCTTTTGGGCAATGCCTTCCTGTAATGCATGGGCAAGGAGTGCAGGATTGTGCATTCAGCACTGTGGGGTCATCAGTGTGGTCAAGCAGGTCCTGGGTCAAACAGGCCAGGCAAGAGCTCGGACAGAGCTCTGTGAACAGGCTGGGTGACTGCATGGAGTGCAGACAGCGTCACAGCCTCAGACATATTCCATGTATTTTAGATGGTTTTAGCACCCTTTGACAGTGGCTGCATCTGGATTAGGGCAAAACAGCCCAAGTCCTCATTTGCAGACACATCGTAGGTTCTGTGCATCCTATGTTTTGGCAAGGGAAGGCATAAGGCAGTGGCCCCCATCTGAACCTGAGCTACAACACATCTCAGTTACATCTGGATGTCAGAGATGTATGAGTTGGGGATTTCATAGGCACAAAAGTGAGCATATAACCACCAAATCATCTGTGAGCAAAGATGAGGAGCCTTGCTCAAGATTTTAAGGACTGATTTGGAAAGTATGATTTAGTTTGTGTTTTGAGGAATCTGAGCTTTGTACACTTTCCTGGAAGCTGGACCAGGCAGTTTGTTTTCATTATTACAATTACTGACTTGATTAATATTTACGCACACTTCCAGGAATCARCATCATAAGTTTTTCAGAAAAAAACCCACAGGAGAATAAAAAGAAAGTGAATTTTGCATTTACATCTCAAGCTTACTTTTGTGATTTTTTTACTTCTTTCTTTGCCAGAAAAATCTCACACCTGCCTTGGTGAGGTCAATGACATTATGGAAGACTTAAACAGTTTTCAGCAATACGAACATTTAAGTCCTGTGCTTTGGAGAGTTTTCATTGCAAAGAAGTAGAAATATTAATCACTTCTGTGAGATATTCAGATTATTTAAGTTAATGAGAATTGATTGACTGAGATTTAAAGCAAAACTTTCCAAGATTACAGACAGGGGACTAACAGAATAAAATGATTGCAAACCCAGCAGCAAAAGTGTGTTTCTAATTTAGTTGTTTGGCTTTTTTTTTTCAAACCTGCCACAACACTGAAACATCAAGGTGATGATGCAGTTGTTCTCTTAAGATCCTCAGTGTGGAATTTTTTTTCTCCCACTTACRCACTCCCATGTGTCAAATGCATTTGTGAACCCATACAAATCACCCAGATCAGACAGGCTCTGCAGAATGAAATCTGATATGAGATTTTGTGCTTTCATAGAAAAAAACTTTTCTATCTCCCTACTGATTTCCATTTGCAGCTTTATTATTCCTCATTACTTTTACTTTCTCACTGGTATTTTACTTTCATCACATGGRATAGTTCAGTAAAACTCTGAGAAGTGCAATGTAGCTACATCACAGAAGTGTGTGYGCACCTACACAAATCCACAACCACACAGAACAAGTTTTGTTATTGCCCCTCCACTCCTACACTTTTTCTAAAGGAAGATTTAATTTGACATGGAGATGTGTGTGATGATTAACTCCTTGCTGGGCAGCCACAGGGGTTTCTTCCCCCAGGGCTGGCAGCAATTTTTAGAGGAATGTGCATGGCACTTGCACACCTCATCAGGAGAGGAGGAGGAATGTTCTCTGCCACCAGAAAGAATGGTTGCAAAGAAAGAATTAATTTGCCCCATTCTCTGAAGAGGTATAGCTCCTCTCCATCTGGCTTCTCCATGAAAGAAATCACAGGTCTTCCTTTGCTTCCTGACGTGAATGTCTCATTTGCTTATACACGAACTCTCCTCACCTTTCTGCTTCCAGTGCCTTCTGCCTGCTCTGAGGGCTCTCCTGCTAATTCCTGACAGGTTTTTAACCCACATCAGCTCAACTCCTGCTCAGGCTCCTCTTGCACTTTGACTGATCCCTTCATCATCCCTGTTGCCTCTCCTTTAATTCCACTCTTTACACTTTCAGCAAAATTTTGGCATTTTCATCCAATGCTAGCAAACCCAGTGTAGTCAGAAGCATTATTAGGAACACAGTGACAGAGTCCTGGTGGCAGAAGAGCCTCCTCTGAACACTGGCAGAAGCCCTGTTACTCGCCCCAGTTTAAACCTTAATGAAGAAAAGCTGTCTAATATGCAATAGTACCAAAACTGCAGCAGGGAGAGGGAACCAAAAAGATTCTGAGATTTTTTCCTCCACAGAGCCTGTACTGTTGTCCTCTGTGTTGTGACTCCTTTTCTAAGGCTTTACAAACTGATGGACACGTCATCTCTCTGTGTTTGGCTGCTCCTCTTTCACACTGCCTGTTCTTCCTAATCCTGTGYCTAAATTGAGCTCCGTGCTGCTGTGCCTCCCAATTTTACCCAAGTTTGCTTCTTTGAAATTTTAATGATTTTGTTAAATAAGTGACTTTTTCCTTCAGTCTCTCAGCTACTACATAATTTACCTGCACAACAGATTTAATATTATTTTAGACCTTATTTGCAAAACAACACCAAATACCCATACTGATTCACAGAAGGTAAGTTCCTACTGCAGGAGATGGAAAGTAACTGTTTCTTCTGTTAATTTTTTTTCATGAATACTACTGTGGCTAAAAACATGAAACAATAAGGGATAGCTCTCAGAAATAGCACAAATCGTTCTAAATTACTTTTTCTCTCAGGAATCAATTAGATAAAACACCACTAAGAATGGCTTCATCGTTCTGAAGTGAGAAGTGCTTTTACATTAAAAGGCAATGTTAAAATGTACATTCAAAAACTTGATAAATGAGGCWTAGGTAAATAAATGACAAGTTGTCATCACTGTGGAGTTTAGACTACATAGAAATCTATGCTTGACTGTCTTTGAAACAATCAGTTTACATAATTTCAATAAACCATTACTATAAAATCATCCTAGGTAGGAATCTTGTTTCCAGGGTGGTATTACTAAAGTACTTCCAACTTTTGCTTCACTGACACTGAGCCAGTGTTCAGGCTTTATGATCCATTACCAAATACCTCTTTATAAAGTAAAAAAAAMCCCAACAAATCAAACCACAAACACCCCATAAAACAAGACAAAACAAAACAAAACAAAAACACCCCACTCCTTTTTATAGACAAGATTGGTGATACAAGGTTTTGTACAAGTGCTCACAAATTTGTTCAGAAAATTATGACCTGATTTTAAAAGTTCTGCTAGAGAGATGCTAAAAAAATATTCTTTTTTTTCCTAGCTTTACTCCTACTGTATTCCACCTCTCCTGATTCAGGTGGGCTGAAGAATACAGTAATTGGAAAAGAAATCTGGTAAAAAATAAGAACAAGAGGAGGTCCACCCCCACTCCTACTGAAGTCAGTAGAAACATTTCTATTAACTTCTGCAATCCCTGTATCCAGATACTGAAAAAGAAGCTCAAGATTTCAAAGAKAATAGTCCAAATCTTCCTTGGGCTGAATGTCAACCACTCTATTCAAACATGATTCTGCTGTGCCTGATCTCCAGTTTACACTCTGGTGCATGACCACTTGTGCTCATACTCACTCTGACTTCAGTTGTAAACAGGAATCTGATATTAAAAATCATCTGCAACAAAAGCATCCTTCAGTATTGCTTGCTGAAAGATGGCAGAAACATTGCAGAATTATCTTTAAACAGAGGATGAGTGGATGGTAGATGTTAGTTTGACCACAGATATGCATTTATATATATATGTATATACATACACATACACAACCTCTATATACATATTATAAATACAATAATAAAAAAATGTAAAAATATTAATTTTGCTCAAATACCTGATTAAAGTGGATTAATCTTATGYTGCATTTATGTGAACTATCCAGTTGACAAGATGGCCATGTTAGAAGTCCTAAAATCTACAATAGTTGCCATTAAAAACAAAGAGTCTGTGCTTCTGACAGTCACCTCGTGCCATGCCAAGCAGTTACGTTGGAGGTGGGCCCTCGTATCTCAGCATCAGCTTGAAGGAGCGAGCGAAGTTGTTGGTCAGTGTGCAGCTGTGGGACTGTTCTGCCAGGGGCAGGAGGAAGGCCAGCAGCAGCAGGAGCAGCAGGAGCAGYTGCAGGGGCAGGGCTGCCCAGCACACGCGATGCAGGTACGAGCACACGCCTCCAGAGCGCCTCTGAAAAACACAAACCAAAGAGCAGCTCAGGGAAAAATAATTACTGGGGAGGTCAAATACATCAAAACTGCCAGGGAGAGGGTCAGAACAACCCCTGTTAACCTTGGCCTAGGATCCAGCCTGAGTGCTGGACACACTGAAATTAAATTATGTCTTTTACAAGAATATTTCACTTTTCAAGAATTCACTGCTGCAAGCTGTTGTCCTCTAGAAGGAAAACGCCGCTGACTTTCTAGAACTGCCTCTAAGTCCATTTTCCAGTTACAAAGTGGCGGTTACAGATGCTCACAACCCAAGTTGACAACTGTGTGGTCTCCTCACAGATACCATATAGCACAGAAGGTCTGTGTTTGGTCCTCCCCARTCAGTAAAATGAGAGTGCTGGTGCTTAAAAGAGAGGAACCAGCTTCTGCCCTCTGCCAGCAGAAAGGAGCTTCTTCACAGCTCATCCAGCTCCCAGGCATCTGCCCTGCAGCAACGTGCTTTGGCTTTGGGCTCTACAAGACTCAAGGTCAGAAAAAAGGCCCCGCAGTGCAGCCTGCCTCAGTAACCTCATAACTTACCAGGCCCAYCTTAGAACTTTATGTGATGCAAAAGAATGAGAGAAACAACACTGACAGTGAAGAAGACATTAAAGTCATATCCATTGCTGTGCAGTCATGGGGACACACAAAAGACTCCCATTACACCTTTCTTTATGCTGGTGCAAACCTAGAGTAGATCAGTTAACCTCATGAATTTAATTTAGCATGACCAGTAGAGAAGATATTTAGGGCTACAGAATTCAGAAAAGATTAATTAAGAAGGGAGATTTCCACTGGCAAGATTCCTAGGTAACTCCTGCCAATGAGCTGAACTGTTTGAGTTTCAAAAAAAAAAAAAAAATCAAGTCTCCRTAAAAGAATTCTGATAAAAAGGGCTCAATAACCCACTTATTTCATCAAACAAAGATTTTTAAAATGAACATAAATGCAGCGCTTAATGCAGCTACATTAGGTACCAGCCTACATCATAAATGCCAGCACAGAACATCCACTGAAGTGGGACCCACGATATCCAGAAAAGGAAGTTAATTTATTGTGTTCAAGTCACAGGCAGTGCCAGTCCTGCAGCAAAATTAGGGCTTCTTCCCACTACGGGGTGCTTAATAGGCAAAGTCTTTGTCCCACTATAGCACCACCATGAATAGTCCATGGGGAACATCAGCAGAGAAGATCAGGAGGAGACTGATAGCAGAAGAAAGTAATTATGCCTTTTGCTATTTTTAATGATCTCTTCCACTGCTTTCTAAATTACTCAGTCCCTTGTAACTCCATATAAATGCTTACAGAATTAATTATAAAGGTAAATATACMGCTGCAGTTACACATCACGAGACAGCTGTACTGCAAATCCTTCTGTTGTAGTTGGTTTGCTTCCATTATATTGAGTGGCTGAGGAGATTTAATTATTATGTCAGGCAGATGTTAAGGCAGCAGAGCAGCAGCTGCTTGCTCTATCATTTCAGGCCCACAGTATCTGCATTGTAATTTGCTTGCTGAGGCCAAGGAAAACTCAGATCCCTTTATAGTGGAACTTTCCGTGGATAAGGTGTACATGCCAGGGTGTGAGTGGGACTGACTTTGAGCACCCTTAGGCAAATTCCCTGGGTACAGTGATCATTTACCCACAAAATCAAAGCTTCACCAACCTGGCTGCCTTGCATCTGCTCCTACGGTCCCTGTTCTCAAAGCACAAGGCATAAATAGCTGTATTAATGAGACTTTCCCTTCTCTAGTCCAGACCTGAAATCGTTCCTCCCCCCTGGATTTCATCAGCCTATGGGCTGTGCAAAACGTGGAGGATCTTCTGTGTTTACAGTCAACGCTAAATGCATTATGCACAYGGTCAGCAGCCACAACTCTTGGCTGGAGCTCTCTGGGTTTTGTAATGCCAYGAAACAGGCACTTCTTGGTGCATTCAGAGTAAACCAATGCACTGCCAGTGACAGCTGTTTTCATCGATGTTTCTCATTCTTAATTCCTCATTGCATCCATAATATACAGCAATATGACAAATACATTTATCATAGTGCCTCATCTATAAGGAGAAAGACCCTTGCCAGGTTCCAGAAGCCATGAAGAAATTTGTTTGCATGTATTAACAGGTGTAGTTCTCATGGAAGATTCGATTTGAGTTAACTCTGCATTGGGACAATTCAAACTATCCTCTTCAAGACACTGAGTCTTCATGCTGATGTTGTTAAAGGCTAGGATCCTGTGAGTGACTCTTCAAAAGTTCCTTACAACTGGAAGTCTCAAAAATGTTCTCACAAACTCAAACTAGGACTTAAAAATCCACCTCTCACTGTTGTGAGGATTGCCAGTCTTCCCAGCAGCACSTAAAACTTTTGTTTTACTGCTGTCAATCCTTTAGAAATGGTATGAAAGCTACTTCAGTCTGAAACTACTCTTTCATTGCCAGGCCAGCTGCAACACATCTCATCCCTGTTAGTTCTTTCTGCCTATGAACTGGTRGGAAATGTGGGCTTTTCCAGTCATGCCTTGTCTCTGTTCCTGCCACAGGCCAGGGAGCAGATGTCTCATTGTCACTCCGGCCTGTCTCATAATGTCCACCCTGCCAGTTAGCCACTAATGTTTTTCCTACCCTAAATCTTTTACCAATCCAGCATTTGATTCAGAGCAGTTCACTGACTGTGCCTTGATTTCTATAGCAAAGGCTATCAATGCAACTCAAACAATATTTCAATCTCAAACCATTTCTCAAAGTGTCTTGCTTTTAAATAAACTGCAAGAAGCTGTCAAATAGTATTGCTTTTCACAGCTCATCCTCCAGAAAGAATTCAAAATGGAATTATTCAAAATGGAATGAAYTCAAAATGGATTTATTAACAAGCTCTCATTTGCTCTTCTTGGAGCTTTCTGCAGGGGAAAATACTCAGGCTAACCAYAGCAGATCCGAGTATTAGAAAAATCTGTGGAGGGACATTTACCTTGGGGCAGAACTTCAGAGAAGGAGAACTATTTGGTCTTTATCTGCTGCTTCTYTCCCATCAGCTTGCTGGGTTTATAGGTATTTGTATTCAATAAACTTGCACCTTTGATGCCCAGCCTTTCTGTTTTGTTTTATCACACAGCAAGGTCAGAATCTTGTATTTCTGACTCCATTTGTTGTCAAGGGAATGACTCAGCTATYGCAAACATGGTATTATGATGTCTCTGCAGGACTGAAAATGAGGCCCATAGGAGATGTGAGAGTTTGGTGTTTTCAGCAAATTTGCAATGATAAACCCTTAATAAATGAGGGCCTCAACCTGCACACATTGAAATCCATAGGAGATTTATCATTAATTTCAACATCTGCAGCAGGATTATGCACAGGAACAACTAAATAAAGTCAGGATCAGGAACTACCTGTCTGTGGAGGTCAGCAGATACCTTACAAATGGATTCATTACTTACATGGCCAGGTTGTTGTGACATGAAACCTACATTAGTTCCATCACTTTGTGCTTGCTGGAACAATTGGTGATTTTTTAAATTTTCTTTTTTCCTTGTGGTAGTAATATGAGAGGTATTAAAGGATAAAAAAAAACTGAAAGAGACACAGTAACTTTTAAGAGGAAAGRGAATACATTTGGAAAAAGCATGGATGATTTGAGGCACTAGCTTTCTGAGATGAAAAAAACAGCACTTTAATTTTACTATGTAAAGATTTTTTTTAGATCTGTGATGTGAAAAAGAGATGCTTTCAGGATGTAGTGACCTTAGACTACAGCATCAACAGGAAATTCATGAGGGCAAGGCTCAAACTTCTGCTCTACTGGACTCAAAGTGATCAGCGTCCTGGAGTAAGGACCACACTCTCAAGCCTTTAGCACATCATTCCGCTTTAGAAAAGGACAGTTTAACACAGTGGAAGTTTATCTCTTCCAGTTTGCAAGAGACAGTCCGAATATTTAATTTCCATATGAGATGGAAAGTTGATGATGAGAAAGATGAGGTTGGAACCACAATCTTTGCTACACTGTGGAATTTCCCTTCCCCAATCACCCCAACTACTGGCATCAGTACAGCCACTACCCAGCACCCACGGTGCCTGTGTCAGATCTAGGCTCCACAAAATATTCTGAAATCAAATCTTCCTCTGAGAAAAACTGGCAAAGCTCCAGTGAAGTCAACAGAATTTTAATTTCCACCATCTTAGAATAACAGCTGGAATACCTGGGTATCGAGCCAAAGTGTCAGAGAYATTTTTGAAACACACATGGAAAAGGAATAGGTTGGCACTTAAAAAGAAAATATACTTTTAAAGTTCACCATCAAGAATAAATGTCCTCCCCCTTTTCCCTCAAAATACCAGGACAAGTGAGGACTGTCAGAGGGGACGGCTGTGTTTTGTGTAATGCTAAATGAATGCTTGTTCCAAATGAACTGCACTGGCTGTGAACATTCACATTTGTACTTGATTCATGTTTGGGCATTTGAGTGACAAGCATCGGTTCAGATCTCGGGAGAGCTCAGAACTTCAATCTGTTTGCAGTTAATAACTCCTCACCAAACACACCGTGAAAAATCACTTGGATGGGAAACAGCAGAAAAGCACTTTAGAACTTGCTACATAATATTCCTGTGTAAGTTGCAGAAGGGTTTTACTAAAAAATCAGTGCCCCTCCAAGTTTGCTATTGACCACATTCCAGGATGTAAGAAAACACGCAGTTAATCTAGTTATTTGAGAGAGCAGAGCAAYATAGCATCTTATACCAGCCTCATTAGTGGGCTTCTGCTGCTGCTTGTATGTCACCARCGTGCCTGACAAAAATCATACCTGCACCACTGAATCAGTGATCCAGCAGAGAAAAAATATTTAGTCTGGATTTATTCCTCTTACCTCAGAGTATTTCCTGAGAAATGCACCACTGCCTGAAAACTGCTCTCTCCAGGGATAAAAAGACCAATGCCTCCGTGTCCTACAGACACTACAAAAAGACACMAGCACAGCCACTCCACTCCATGCCAGTGCTGTACCCAGTCCAAGTATCCTCCATTCTATAGCAGTTGGCACTGATGCATAGGTACTAAGGCAAGCACAAATAATGTCTCCTTAATAKTCTCAGCCTCCAGCTACTTCCAGCACAGGCAGTTTCCTGAGCCTGATATAGCTTGTTCATCTGTTTAACAGTCAAGGAATCATTCCTCTAAATACTTGTTCAGTTTCCCCTTGAATCTACACAAACTATACAAAGTCCTCCATATTCTTTACCAAGGAGTTCCATGAGGAACATAGCCCTTATGTTAGCTTTGACCCTAGCTCTTAGTTCATTCTGGAAGAGATGGAGAGTCAACCCCACTCTGGGCACCATTCATGAGACATTAACCCCCAAGCTAAATGCTTAGGCAGGATGAATCCAGGCCTAACTCCATAGTGGGAAGATCACAACATATTTGGCTTAAACTACAGCARTAGGGACAGAGAAAGAACTTAACAGGAAGAATAGACAGGTCTTGGAAAGGATCACCTACATAGAAGATGTACCACTTCTTCCACCACCACTTCATTATTCCTCTAATAAACAGAGCAGCCAGGAAGGCTGAAACACCAGTTTGTCATACATTCCTTTCATGCTGGATAGGAGTATGCCCAGATAGGAGTATCAAGCACCACCACTTGTTCTGGTGAAGCAGTTGCTTTATCAGTGGCATTTTGCCTCTGAGAGGCCCTGTGTTTCTGCCACTTGAGATCCCACCGGGTACTTATTGAGCTGTCACTCACAGACACACACAGGTTATTGGTGGCAATAAGAGATCAGTTCCAGGGGGATCACAGGATGCTCTCTCAAACCAAAGCAAATTGTTTTTTTACCTCAATGTGAGATSGTTTGGAGCTGGGCTTCTCATCAGCTCTCAGTGCAGACTCATGAGTGTCTCTCTCCAAGATAAACAACACACTGCAAATCACAGCTTCCTCTTTTCAAGAGGCAAATAATTTAGGGGAGTTGGATACTCACTGTCACCACAGAACTGAGCATCCAACATGCTCTTGGGAAAAGCAWAATCCCATAAACCACAGCAGGAACTAAGATCAGCCTCTGTTGATCAGAGGTTACGTGGCCTCTGCAAAAGGACAGAGAGACACCGGGAGCAAAACTGTATTTTCCTAAAAGCAAATACTGTCCAGTGTAGTGACAAGTGAGCATGGAGGGCCTGGGACCCCACTGAGTCCTGTGCTTATCATTCTCCTTCTTGTAAAGAGCTACCAGAATGAACCAGAATGCTGAAGAGAGGTTAACTGCAGTCATACCAGCAATTTTAGCAYTGACATTTTCCATCAGCAGATTGCTTGACTTTGCAACCTTAATGTTCCCTTCAATTCTGAAGTGCATAAGCGTATGTATGTAAATAGGTAAGTAAAGAGGCAAATTAAAGACTGTTTTCTTCCTCAGGGAACATCCTGGAGTACCTCAACCTGGCTGGGTGATAAGCTAGAATCTTTGATGGAGGCTTCATTCAAAAGAAACAGAAAACAAGGAAGAGCCAGCAGTTCATATCTGAGGTTTCAGCAACCACATATGGTGGATATTTCAGAATTTCTGCTGCAAAGTCACTAAGAATTAAGCACTGTGCCATATGCTACTGTGACACAAATGGATTTATAAASGTTAGCTTCTGTGTGCATACACAGCATGACGTGTTTCTAGGAGAAGCATGTCACAGGACGAGAGCTACAGCCTGACCCGGTAAAGTAGCACCAATTATTTCCATAATTCTCCAGACCTAAGCAAACAGAAAAAGACTTCAGTGTTCTATAATTATTCAGAAAGGCAGAGAAGTAAAAAAACTTTCCCTAATTTCCAACTTCTACTCATCCTTGCAAGTTGAAATAAACTAATGAAAATAAGCATAGAAAGAATAAAAACTGAAAGGAAGACAAAATGTTCTGGAATTTGTAGGAGAAATTATTGGCATCAATCAGGTCAACAATGCATGTTTCCAGCTGCTTTGTTAGTGACTTCTCTCAAGTCAAGACCAAACTTTCCTTTAACTTCAGCAGTCACTATACATAATTTAAATATTATTTGCATGTTATTTAAATAATTTTAAAATGTGGTGGCTTACTTTTAAAGAAATAATGGRTATAAAATTAGAGGTAATGATTAGAAGAGTTTTTCTTACAATGCCTTTTGCAGTTTTGTTAAAAACATTTTTTCAGGTATATACTGGAAACTGGTTGCATTCTGCTATTGCTCAACAAATCTCTCTTTCTCTCTTTACCTTTCAGTTGGGACATAAAACTGCATCTGCTGAAAAAATCATTCCAGGCTATTTCCTTGGTGAAAATCTGCCAATACTTCACAACATGGCAGGCAGCTAAAGGACACATCTCTTCACATAAAGCAGGGGCCACCAACCACATGCCTAACTAATACCACATGAGCACAAAAAGAAAGTGAGAACCAGGTGTGCTGGGAAGGAGGATGTCTTCACCTCCTGTACCAACACTACTGCAGGCAGAGAGCATTGGCAGGGCACAGGTGTGATAGGAACAGATAAAATAACAAACAAACCTCACGTATCTAACATTTGAGGGCACGAAAATGTAAACTGGAAAAGGACATGAAACCTATAGAAATAAGAGCAGACTGGCAGGGAGTCTCACAGATGCAGCAATGTGAAGGGAGGCTTGTGAGCCTGCTGGAAAAGGAAGGGGATGTCGCTGCCTGGCTCAGCATATTTAACAGTGGGTCTGAGATAGTAATGGGCAGTTGGAATTTTTCTGGAGGTGGGTTGTGGGTTTCTTTGTTGTTTTGTTTGGTTTGGTTTTGGGGTTTTTTTTGTGTTTTTTCTTGTGGGGAGGTTTATTTGGTTGGTTGGTTGGGTTTTTTTGTTGTTTTTTTTTTTACTAAGTTTCCTTTTGAGCAAACATAACTGTTGGGAGAAAATAAGGTTATCTATTAATTTTTAATGCTAAGATGTCCTTTATCCTGTGTTTGGGTTATGGTATAATTTCTAAAACAGGTAAGCACAGGCTTTTGGGCAGAGTGATAAAAAATAATGGAGAGACATTATCTATAAAAGACGTATTGAAAACTGATGGAAAAATGACTTTTAGTAGTTTTTTTCATTTTAGCATGTATGTAATTTACTATGAATGTAATTGTACAGAAGATTTCAAGTGGGTTACACCTAKCAGGACTTGAGGAAAACAAATGGGCCACACACTTTCAATAGAGAGGCACTACCAGCACAGGCACTAACACACAATGCTGTGCTTTTCTGCCATGAGGAACTCCCTCCCATCATATYTGCACTTGGGCAGAGCAGAGCACATTACTGTTTTCTTCCTGGCAAGCTGTGGCAGCTCTTGCTTTGCAGTTTCCAAATGACTGCATTAATTTGATTGACTCCAGATCAATGGTGTCTCTAAATGAGATTAAATTACATGTTCCTTCTGTCTGTATGTTACAGGAGATTACTCTTAGCAGAATCTCAAAGGAAGCAATTAGCTGACCACTCATGTAATGAATTCTAATTATTTTGTTTGTACAAACAATAAAGCCAGACTGTTTGTTTACCAAGGAAGTGTAATTACTCTGAGCACTTGAGAAAATAAATTAAATAGTGCTACCTAGACCTGTAAATAATGAGGCTTCAACTTCCTGTTTATGCTGAGAATGCTTGTGGAATATTTTCAGGTAGCTGGGAGCCAACCTTTGAAAGTAACATTTATCATAGTTATTATTGAGCACTTGCTTGATTATGTTCTTGAGTGTGCTAGGTACCCTGCAGAAATATCCATCTACGTTGGCTGTCACTGGCACCTGCTAAAAATTCGCTGCAGCCAGTGCAATTTCCTGCAACTGCTTTTTGTTAATCAACAAGAAGTCACTCACATCACAATCATTAGGCTGTTCTGCTCCTAAGGGCACCAATGGTAGGGACACGTCCTCAGCAATGGATGAATGATCAGAAAAAAAGCACATTACTATACAGGGAACAGGCTCTATTCTGTCCAATATGGCCATGTAGGCTAGAAATTGAATAAAATCAGAGGGCAATGGAATGAAAATGGTCACAGCTGGTCTTTCCCTTCTCCATGTTGATCTGCTGCTGCTGCAAAATATTCACAGCTCAAACAGGGGAGACAAGGAGAGTCACTAGGGACCTTGTGCTGCAAAAAGAAGAGATAAGTCCAAAAATACCTCAACTTCTGCCACTTCTGCTGATTTTGTGTGACTCAAGAGCATGAGGGAGCTGACAAATTAGAGCTAACCTGATCTTATTTTATGCAAACTCACTGGCTGTTGCAAACACAGCGATGCAGCCATCTGCTCTTCCTGCAGATACTAACTCCTGAGATCAGCCATTCTCTTCAAGGTAGTTGGCTTCCTTTACCATAGCTTTGAAAAGGTATTTATGCATACAAAAATATTTTGCTTAATCTTTCTTTCATTTAGCCACATTTTATATGTTCAATCTGAATTTAAAGTAAACTGCATAGCTTAGAATTCTGCAGTTGGCCTATTTTTCTTCTTTTCTTAGGCCAAACAATGAYACACCGAAAAGGAGTCAACATTATTTTCTGGCTCTCTTAACTGGTGCTCAAAAACCTTATGGCAACACCGGCTCATATCCTGATAAAATCTGAATGAAGAAAAAAAAAAAGACACTTCTGCTTACAGCACTTGGATTCTTGTTGCAGTGATACTGTTTAAACAGAGATTGAAAGCCCTGAGGTCAGCGAAATCTCACTGAAGTGAGCAGAGTGTAAGTTACAGCAACATCTGCACTAGCTGAAGGGAAACTGCAAATCACTTGTGAGTGCAATGGGAGCCATTTCCCTCATGCTTATGAGGTATTTCAGTTCTTCATTCCTTCCCACCCTGAGCTGTTTCTTTTTGTTTGTGTTCAGTAGCTATTAAAAACTCACAGATTGGGGTGTTTTTGTGCTCTTGCTGCAGGCCTAATTGACAAACATTTGCTGCCTGCCATTCTGTTAAGACAGTATCTTTGAAAATTGACTGAAGACTTCAGTCTAATTCAGAGAATTTAAGGGTGAATACCAGTACCCCAAGGGAGGTGAGGCAGATGAATTAAAAATGGCATCTAACTGTAGAGGAGACATGCTTATGCCTAAAGCTCTTGTTTTGCTTTTCCCTACAAAAAACTTGACCCAACCAATAAGATGAAACTAGAGAATTCCTTGGTCAGTCTTCTGGAATATCCCTTTGAGCCTCTTCTGGGGTAAAGCAGCACTAGTAAATGTTTGGCTGCCTCTACACTAAGTATTAAAATGTCATACTGTTTTTTGAGCCTGAAAAATTTTGGTGACCTTACTGGATGAAACAATTAATGTTGAGCCAGACAGGCAAGAACAGAAAGTCTTTGGGGGTTTTCAGGAAGGCTGAACTGCAGCCAAAACTACTGAGGAAAGTGTGAGAAGTACCTAAAAAATGGTCAGTTGTTTTGCAGGGTAAAAAAACTGGAGCTGCTACTCCACATTTGAGTATTAGAGGAATATCTCATCAGAATAAAGAAAGTCTTGATTTCTGGCCATATTTGAAGTGCATTGTACTGCACCCTTTTTCGTCTCTTCTACAGAGATGTTGCAACAGGAAAAATCAAAGGTTTGATTTTCTGTAAAATGACTACGTGATTATTCTCCTGCAACAYATTATTCATCCAATCTCCTTAGTACTGGGCAAATAAAGCCTTATTCTATTCCCTCAGAAAACAAATGGAAAGTGAGATGACAGTACAAAGCAGAACAGCGTCTATAAACAAAACAAATTGTGACAGAAAAACTTGYTGACTTTATGAAAATGGCATCAGAAGTGCTGCTTGGTTTAATAAGAAACTGGCAGTATTTTGTTTTCTTTAGCTTCTCTTTATCATGTCCTGTACTGCTTCTGTTTCTCATGTCATCACTTCAAAAAGAAAATCCATCACAGGAGGAATTCTGCTGCTTAGAATAAGGATTTAGTCTAATAACATTATACAAATYGCTTGACTTTCTGCATTAGAAAGAAGGTGGGCTGATTGACCCAAAGTGTTTTTTTTCAGAAGTGTCTGAAGAATTATAAGTCCCATTTTAAAAATTATTTTAGGTACTTAACCACTAAATACTTTAGAGAGATATTTTGGCACTTCCTTAGTCTCTTTTGAAAAACAATTAAGTTCATATAGCATGTAGATATATAATAACTGAGTTCCCCTCCTCT
The DNA here is from genome assembly GCF_030028575.1 of Malurus melanocephalus. Taxonomy (NCBI): domain Eukaryota; kingdom Metazoa; phylum Chordata; class Aves; order Passeriformes; family Maluridae; genus Malurus; species Malurus melanocephalus. Next base: position 247,080 of record NW_026623829.1, on the reverse strand, counting down.
CCCAGGATATTTAGCTTCTAGAGATACAGTAGCCTAGCTCAAGAGTAAAAATTCTGTAATATTTTTCCTTTTAAAAATCAGGAGAAAATCAACAACTTCTTTAAAAGTGGCTCCTAATATACAAATAAATTTCAAGAATCTTTAGAAAAGTTTGAAGTAATTTTCTGCAAAATGCCTGGCCAAATATTGTAATAAGAAGAAACTGTCATACCTTTCTGAATCTGTCTGGCTCCTCCAAAGATCCAGCACTCTGTT
>NW_026623829.1:205698-246789 GCF_030028575.1 Malurus melanocephalus | reverse complement strand
ATGAAGTTAAGATCACAGTGGAGCCTATAAATGAGTATTCACAGAGAATATTTCTTCCAAATTCATGGTCACCTGTGAACCAGTAGGAGATTTTTTTAGTGAGCTTTTTAACAAACATTAGGCAGAAAGATGACATGTTTTTAGGGTCGCGTCTATTTGAATCGGATGAGCAGTTCTCCCAGCAATAGCTTTGACTTTACTGACACCTATCGACCATATTAATGCCTACAGGAGGTTTTGGCTGACAAATCATGTCATCACAATCAATGGCGAACATAGAAATATGCTCTTTATTAATAAAAGTCATGCTTACCTTCCATTCATTTTAAAGGATTCACATTCTAAGTAAGCCTTGGATTCCAAGACAAAGTTTCCAAAGACAGAAAAATTTAAAATGCCTCAAATTTTAGGTGCTCAAGCAGAAATACCTTTCAAAGCACTCACACACAGCAAGTACCAAATGCAAACCTGTAAACTGTAATCCTTGAAGTTGATCAGATAATGCAAGTAGTTAAGCTGGAAAAAAATTAATAATTATACATGTTTATGCTAAGAACATAGGAATATCTTTAGCATGCCCTGGAATATCTTATATATGGGGATGAATTCTGCCATCCTCATATATAGAACAACTCGGTAACTTCTTTAATAATTTGGGTCTTGCATTAAAATGCCTCTTCTTTATTTCGTTCCAAATCATTAGCCCATAAAGACAGTTTCAGAAAGGAATAGGCCCTTCTGTGCACAGTTACTTTGAATCAGTTCAGTGAGTGACTGTTCTGATCACTGTCTCACAGCAGGAGACACAGAYAATGAACAGTGAATATATTCTTACTGCAGGAACTGTCCAAAAATAGTTCTATGGAGAATGTTGTGTGGAGAAAGGGCAAAAAATAGAAATCCATGTGCCCAGAACTAGACATACATCCAAACTATCTGCACATACAAACACCTCTCAGTCCCCAGCTGCATGCTTCTTTGCCATTTGCCATTCTGCTTTGGACCTTCCATTTCAAGAAATATTTTCAATTTTTACAAAGGGGAGAAGCACACAACTCTTAATTAAGCAGACAGATGTGTACATTGTTGAATTAAAGCAGTGTGAAGCAACCTGAAGGAGCAATGGTAAAGATCAGCAGCTGTGGATTGGGTGCTGTCACCTACCAGTGAACTCACGGACTCCCTCAGTTTAGATTTGTAGAGCATCCATCGGTAACGCAGGTCCTCCAGATCTTCAGAATTTCCAATGACAGGATGGAGATGAAGGAGGTCCTCAAAGAGACGCTGACCATCAGGCACACGAGACTGCAGCTCCTGTGAAAGACAAGGGTCAGCAGCAATTCAGGTTTCAGGAAGGCCCCACTTTTTAAATCAGCATTTGAAAAAACAATGGTTATGGAATAGCACATTTAGTTTTGTTATTTTTGGCCTGAAATAATATAAAATTCATCTGCAGGACTCCTGTAGCCTTGGATATTTCTATGTTTAATTTCTAACAATCCAACAAATCTAACCAATTGCCATGGCATTGGGCTATACTCAACAGGAAGATTGAAACCAAATACCAGACTCTGATTTTAATCAGYTTCTTTTAATGAACACCTTTGCCATACCACTCTGGAAATGTCCAGCCCAAAGCTAGATGCCAGGTGCTCCCTTCTCTTCTACCACTCTGGCTCTGGCACACCTTTCTTAGTAGAAAGAATGGATTTTGTCCAAAATTCCTGAATTTCGTCTACTCTAGAGTCTCCTAAAGCAGAGAGCATAGTGTTTCAATTATTTGCCTATTTGTTCTTTGGGGATTTTTTTTGTTGTTCTTTTTGGGGTGGTGGGTTGTTGGTTAGTTGGTAGTGTGGGTTTGGGTTTTGTTGTTGCTGTTTGCGTTTTTTAAAATCTGAAAGAATTTGCACTTATTGCAGTATTTGTCTCCATTCAACCCCTGAAAACAAACCTCAAGTTTGCTCTGCTGTGCCTCAATTTCCTCTGTGGAAGATCGAGTCCCAGCAAGAATTTTGGTCAGTTTGGTGTTTTCTCCCCGTAGCCACTCTTCGAAGTCATGTAGGAGCTTCAAGTGGCTGCTTGTACTTTGCCCTTCTCCCATCTTCTCCTAGSATACAGAAGAGCAGGAACAAAAAAGGCCTTACTGTTATGTCAGATGTTCCCTCTGAAGGCCTGATTGCGAGATCTTAACTCAATTTTGTAACGCACAAGATCAGGTTAAGGCAATGAAATGGTTCTTGTGAAGCTGACATGAAGGCAGCCACAGAGCCCCCATCTCACCTGCTTATGGTTGGGATCTACATCAAAAAGGTGGAGAGCAGGTCTAGATATCCATCTGCTGTCCACAAACGCTCTTTTCTTCTTCTTATCAGCCACAGGTCTGTTCAACTGCCACTTTTTGAGGAGGCTAGGAAACACAAAACCAGAGACATCAGTGCAGTGGACATCCATGTTTTGACTGGGGCTATGGGGGCCAGCTCTGGTGAAACAGCACTATTATTGTTAATATTATATCATTATTACTATTAATAACTTTATTACAATTGAAGTTATTCCAAACTAGAATGTCTTAAAGAATCAGTACTCTAGTCCTATCATTTCTGAACGTTTTGTTCTCTTTTATTTAGGGGAATAAAAACATTACCTTGGCAATATACTTTTTGTGGTTACAGGAGGCAGTACAATCAAGCCTTCCTGGATTTAGTAATTTTGGTTTTATGCCTATTCTGACACTATATATGAATACAGTCCTACATGCAGCACATTATTAAATATTAATACACACTTGCAAATATGAGCAGCATTTTGACACTACATGGTGGAGGCAAAATAAATTAAGTCTTCATTTCCCAGCTAAAGAGAAGATTTTTAGCTTTGCTTATACTTTTGCAGATTTGCAAAAGGCACAGATCCCATCACAGATATACCTTCCCTGGAGGTATCTCCAAGGAGAGCAGGAAGGCAAGACAGAAAGCGCAAGTCACCCAGTCTATACCAATTTCCTCTGACACAGACTGGCAGAACAAGGGTGAGCCAGCTGATAAGAAGACACTGYCTAATCCAACATGAGGTAAAGGCAGATTCACAGGCATTGGTTCACAGACTCTTGAAAAGGTTTTCTTGAAAGTAATGATTTTCAGTTTATAAACAAGGAAATAAATCCCATCTTGCTACCAGCGTTATAGTACGGCTGCTCACTTTCACAGCACAGAGCATGAAGCCCCAAGTATGTCTGGTTTKAGGGCAGTAAGGAGCACTCATTGAAGGGACATGAAGACCTACATGAACACTTACCCAGTTGCTATCTCCTTCAGTGACTTCCACGATTCCTTCAGCTGAGCCAGCTCCGCCTGGACATGGGCTGTCTCCTCTGGAGAAGAATTCTCCATGACCAGCTGGCCATGAGCTTCCACAAGGTGCAGCTGGATCTCCTTATCTGGAAACTCAGCCAGCCATCTCTGAAAGGCACAGCCCTTACAGTTACTCCCAGGTGTCCTGGGTAAAACAGAGGCCATGTCAGACTGAAGGCCATGCTCAGTCCAGGACTATGCTAGCTCTGCTGGCACTAACTAGAACACACCTAGCAGGGAAAAAATATGCTGTGGATTCTTGCCCAGAGCCAACATAGGTCAAAGAGCTGAAGGCAAAACTTGAAGGGTGCAAGCTGTCAATGCACCTCCTCCTTAGCCTTCACATGGAATTTTTTGGTCTCCATATGAAGGCAACAGCTGCCAGCTGAAGTAACCCACCAGAGGGAATCCAGCACACAAAGGACTGCTGCCCAGGGAAAAGGTGACAGCTTTGGAACAGCTCAGTTCAACAGCGTGTAAGGCTAGCTAACAAGGCAGGAATGCTCAATGTATTGATGAGCACACACAGGCAAAAGCAGGTGTTGTCCGGAGATCACCCTGACAGGAACATCTCTTTCAAACCACCTATAATTTGACAATGTTTTACTCCTCCGAACAGTTCTCAGTTATTTTTCACTGCTGTTACCTAGCTCCACGTTCCACAACACAGGGCAAAGCAGAGAGGCAACAGCAACCAACAGTTATGGAAGGAGAAACACGCCATCATTTCTCCCAAACCAGGAAATCCTCTTTAGAAACCCTCACTGTTAATGTGTGAATGCTGCAAAGTGAGTAATTAACATCCTAAACTAAGATGGTTTTCTTACCTCAAGGTCTTCCAGCCTGCCCTCCATGTTCTGCTCTCCATCAGCATCCTGGCAGGAGTCAATCTTCTCCCTGGTTACTGAGATCCATTGCTGGAGGTCAGACAATTTGTCATTATATGCCCAATGCTTCTGAACCTGGTCTTCACTCTGCTGTATCATCATCTACAAATGATAAAAATACTTCAGCAACTAAACACAGAAAAAAAACCAAACAACACTTTCTTTCCTGKATCTAACACTATGATGGGCTCAGAGCCTCATGGGGAAAAAAGAAAGAAGCAACTGTTAATGAGAGACACATATATATCAGTGGTGTGCAAAACACCTTCCAAGCTCTTGCAGGCCTGAACTCAACCACACGGGGGGGTATTAAGAACTAGAATACTMCCTTCCTTCTCAGTTGAAAGGGAAGCGAATATACATGTCCGGGGTTTTTGTATCCCAGTCAATATCAAATACWTCTTAAACTCCCTGAATCAGAAATTACTGTACAGACGTGTTTGGCAAAAGTTCAGTTCCATGATAAATGAAAAATGATTGAGATTGAAACTAGAATTCCACAGTGCACATTCAAGATACACTTTAACACATGTAATTATGCAGTGAACTGCATAACTRAGGTAACATCATAAACTCTTCTTCTGAGATTGCTTTGGAGGTCATTTTATAGGTATGCTTGCAAGCTACAGGATGCCTCAGGACAAAACAAGTATTTGTGCAATTACAGAACATTTCTCATTACCTTTTAGGTCACAAAGCCATAAAGCCCCCAAACACTGTTACAGAACCCCTATCTAGTAATCTGCGAAATACAAGCACCACCATGATAAAATAACTATGAGTTCTTTTAGTCACAAATCTCAGCCCACTCCAGAAATAGTTTATAGAGACATAAAATCTGTGCAGATGGTATCCAATCCCCAAAGGAAATCACATTAGAAATAATCAAGAGAATCCTGGAAGAGTTACTGAAATCATAAGAATTCAGTGCCTTCTTCCCCTGAAATGAAAGTGTCTGTCACTCAAAGCATGTAATGTCATATGCTCAAAGATTTTTAAAATTATTTTAAAATAGAAGSAACTGACAACTCCCCAGGCAACTAAGAACTTCCTTATGTTACCTCCAGTGATCTCTTCAGGGCCTGAGACTCAGAGGAAAGTTGGTTCATTTCATGCCTGTGTGTGGTGTTTGATTGAACAAGCTTCTCTACCTCCTCCATGTGAACTGCCAGCTCTGCCAAATCATCTTGGATCATCTGCAGACGAAAAGACACATTCCATATGGGTAGTGTGCTAGATAGGGCATGGACTTCCACAAAACCTACATTRAAGGTAGCTTGATTTGACAGCACAAGGACAAAACAGCAAGAAAATTGTTTTGATGCCTAGGAGTAAATGCTTCTGAAAAAAAAAAAGGTTGCATGTCCTTTACATGTTACCAAGAGATAACAAAGAAAAGTTGCTGAGAAGCTGCCAAAGGAGCCACAATATAACCAGCTAAGTACTGCAAAGAACTGTGGTGGTAACACCCTTGTGGCCACCAAGGATGAACTGGCAAGTATACACATCACCCCACATCACCATGGCAGAGTAACATCCCCTCTCCCTTCTACTGCTCTTCTCTCTCCTCTCCCAGGTATGTAATCCCACCGCAGTTCTTCAACAGGCTCTAATGCAYGTTGGACCCTTTGCCAAAATGATGACCAAAATTGTCTTTCTCTGCTGATTTTTTTCCTTATCATGGCCAGCTGAACCAGCCTGTGGAGTAAATCCAGCATGTGTCAAAGCAAAGTGACAAGGTAAAGAGCAGAAAGAGGGGGATGCAAAAGGAACAATGGGAACTCTTGGAGGAAGTTAGATTGGCTCAGGTTATTTTATGCAGTTTCAYGCCCAGTGGGAAGTGTCAGGATCCATTTTCTTTAGCAGTAAAACTAACTCAAGAGGGTGTAYCACCAACAGCTTCCAGCTGCTTCTTCCTTCCCTTGAGCTCAGTTTGCCAGGGCTTCATCTGCATTGCTTTAATTTCATTCACTTATGCTATAAACTGGACCTAATGAAATTATCTAACACAGTCAGTGGGAAAGGTACTGAATTCCCACTGCTAATAAAATATGAATCAACTAGATCACAATTAGCTGAGGATAACATTGCCAAACAATACTGTAATGTACCTGGAGTCTCTGGAGTTGTGTCTTTTTACCCAAGAGGTCAGGCCGTGGTTCCTTCTCTAGATCTAATTTGGCTTTGATGGCAGATAATTTCTTCTGCAAAGGTGCAAAACCAGCATCAAAGTTCTTATGCTGCAATATCAAATTCTAGATRGAGAAATAAGAAAACAAATCCAGCATTCAACATATATCCCTTGGCATTATCTTTTGTCAGTATTCGCTTCATATTCAGAACAAACACAGAGCTACACTACTGCAACAGACCACAAATTTATTTGAAAGCATGATCAGCATAGAAATAGGAATTAGTACTGAATTTATATGCTTAAAACTGGYGTAGTAAAGACTTAATCTTTGTCTTTATCACAGGCAAAGACAGTATATAGGTTTTGTAGTTCACCTGGAGTTTGCTCTTTCTTTGCAGCAGACTTTTGTGTAGAATTTCTCTCTCCTTTGAAGCTTCAGCTACTTCTTGAAGGAAAGACTCTGCTTTTTCCTCACCTAGGATGTTGTTTAGCAAATCTTTCTTTAGCTGCAATGTCATCAACTTCTCTTTGAACTGGGAACTTTCAGCTAGAGCAGCCTAAAGGAGAAAAGTTCTTCCAGTGAAATCATGCCAAAAAATAATCATATAACTATATTATTCTCACACATGTCACAAAACCAAAGCAGTAAGACAAAGGTAAAAACAACATGCTGGGCCAACAAGGGGTAACAGAAGGTACCTGGACAGTGCCCAGTTAAAGGAAAAGTCGTCCTGACAATGTTAGAGGCACCAGGGCTGCATCCATTTTGTGAACAGAAATAAGAGATAAGCTGTACTATGGAAAGAGTTGTCTGTGCAGAGCAGAGGCCTAAACAACCAACAGAAAGTACAGCTTGAATGCTCATCCCGAGGGTAAATTTCATCCTTGTTCACAGACAAATTTATTCTGGAGGTCACAGTGGGGACAAAGTAATAAACACACCTTACTGGGCACATGCATAAATTGTGCATTTTAATCCCATGTCTGCATTACTACACAATTCTTTAACGGAGTCCACAGTCCCATCTAGGGAGATCTGGGCTAATGCTAAACAATATTATCATGATTGCTGAAGATATCTAACACTTCAATGCAGCCTACTCAGCTGACAACTCCAGTTAACCAAACAGAGAGCAGAAAGTAAAATGATGTGCTACAGCTAGAGCTTAGTAAAGACCTCCATCCAACTGTGGGCTTTCCTGCCACACTGGCAGCACCTTCCAGCTGCTGCTGCTGCCTGGCAGCTGTATGCAGGCTTGGCCAAATGCACATTTCCRGATTAGTGACAGCTTTGGTACCTCAATGTGAGCCAGCTCTGGCTCTGGAGTCTCCAGGAGCATCTGGACTGATGGCTTCCACTGCTCAAAACTCTGCAGGGGATTTTGGAAGAATCTCCTCAGCTGGGTTTCTGTATCAGTGCTCATTTTAGAAGTCTTGCCTCTAACACTGTAAGGATAAAGTGACAACCAAGAGACGGATTATAAAGAAATCCAAGCCCAAACATCCTATTCATCAAGGCATGAATTAACACAATACTCGGGTGTAAACCATATACAACACAAAAGCTTCAGTCTGTTTCATTGGCTGAKCCTGGTGCTGCTTATCAACAGCTGCTCTGTCAGTCACAGATATCTGACAAAACTTTATTTAGATGCCGTAGGACACATTTGTCTTTTGTGCAACTGTGTATCAGGAACTACTTTGCTTTTCTAGTAGCCAGTAGTCTCCCCTGGTATGTGATCTTTCTCGGCTGCTGTCACCAGTGTGATTTAACAAATCATAATATCCGAGCAGTCTCACTGGCTGATGGGAGGAACAAGCCAAGCGTGTCTMGAATGTAACTGCAGTTGACTGAAAAACTGGGTTTTGTTTCTTAAAAAAATTACATGAAGAAGTCTTTCCAATGCCAGGCTTCTCTTAAAGGCTTATCCAAAACACAGCCAAGTGACAAGGCCCAGCAGTGGCACACCCCATGCAGCTGCCTCCTGTTTTTTTCAGCTTTCCTGATCTCCCAGTTAGCAGAATCTTGCCCAATATGGAAAACTGCAGCCCAAACTTAGTGTTCATAGGGGAACAGCAGCTTGCAAACTCACAAGACAGGTAGGTGAGAGCAATACCAATCASGATCAATACTGCCTTTCTATAAAAACAGAAGCAACAATCTTACCGGTGTCGTTGGGCCATGACAGAGCTAAACAAAGGCAAGGCTGCAGAGGCCAAAGGCTCCGCAAATAGAAATTTCTGACTTTACACGTCCTCTGCCATTTGCTCTGCTGCCACTGCCAGGCTCAGGCTGAAGCTGCCAGACTTCCCAAAGAAGCTTTGGAGAGAAACTGGCAAAGGAGGAGCTGCCATTTTCTACCCAGAGCCAGTCCCCTGGCTTCTCGGCTCCTCTTTCAACATTGTTTACTTGCTAGTTTTAAAACTGAAATCCTTTCCCACAATGACCTATAACCCTTAGAGCAGGACAGCATGCTGAGCACAGAGGGAAATAAGCCGGGATACAGGAAAAGAACTGACCTTCTTTTTTCCCTTAAAAAAATGATCCTTTCTTCTAGTTTGCAAATTTTCCTGCAGCTTCTTTACTTCCTGATTCCAGGCAGCCTGGAAACGGAAACACTGAAGTCTGGGGAGAGGCTAAACTTTCAGAGTTTCCAACCCAAGGCAAGTTGAAAACAGGAACATGCATATAAGCTGCCAGGAGAAGGGGAATAAACTCTGCCAAATAATTGCAAAGGCTGGTGAGTCACTGCAAAAAACTCAGCAAGGGAGGGCCGTAATTCTTCTGAACCGTTTACTACCACAGCTCCTGTCCTGATTTTCTAGTTGTTGGCACGAAAGGAAAGGCAAGTACATAAATTATTATTATAAAATGCTAACAAGATCAAATTGGCTGCCAACAAACTAATTTTCTTCAAACCATACACAACATTAATGATGCAAGATCATTGCTTGAAAATGACCAGGAGCCTCCAGCTCCTAGCAAATGGCTAAAATTACAGCTTTACTGAAACATGAAGGTGGATGTAATTAGCAAAAGCTTTTTTTTTTTTTTTTCTACCCATCATCTACAACTGGATGGCATATCACTTTTTTCTTAGGCCCCTGACAATCCCTTCAATGTCTGAGAGAAGATTCCCCCCACCAGCCCACCATAATCAGACTTCCCAGTACCTTTGATACTGGTGTATTGCAGAGACAACACTCTCAGCGTATGGCTGCACATCTTGGGAAAACCGTAGCAGTTCCTTGAGCTGAGCCTTCAGCCTCTCTATCTTTGACTCTTCAGCAGCCAGAGCTGCTCTTGTGGCCTTAATTATAAAAACAATGAACAGATCATGCCCTRTGTAGAGTCTGGCACATGAAATGAAGAAGTAAAGCTGCATCTCAGGGTATGCACAAATCCTCTTTCAGTGGTTTTTATYCTGGTTAAAAGGAACATGGTCTGCTAAGACAGAAAACATTCTCAGGAACAGCTTTGTTCCAGCAGGCTCTTTCTCCTCCTCTCACTCTGTCCAGCCTCTGCATCTGATCTGCAGGGTTCACTGTTTGAACAGAGTGAATCACAAACAGGCCCAGTTTCAGTTCACTGATTGCAGTATATAACACGAGCTGCATTTCTGAAGCASTCAACAGCATCTGTTTGCATGAACACATCTTTCTCAGAGACTCACATACAGARAATGTTAATTCTAGGGTGACTCAGRGAAACAAAAACAACTAAAACCTATGCAAATACAGCTGGATTGAACCAGTCTAAATTTTTTTGATCCCTTTTGCATATACTTTTTCCAGTTAGTCCTGCACAGTTCTAGACATACAAACAGCAGTGAAAGGCATTTTGAGAACAGACAATAAATGCAAAACCAGCCCTCGAGAGGAAATGAGTGCTAAAGATTCTTATCTACGTTATGTGTGACCAATTTTTACACTCATTTTTTGCAGCAGATTGATTTTGGTGTAGACACTTGACTGCTACAATCTTCGGACTTCTTAGTAGTGATGATAGTCTGCTAGTAAAGGGAGAGAGGTAGCCATCTTACAGAGGTTGAAGGACATAATATAGCAATGGTCTTACCAAACACCTCAAAAGTATGTGTACTTGTGTGTGTGTATGCAGTTGTATCTGTGTATTTATATATAGTGAGACATTAATTTCCTGCTTCTTTTTACGTGGAGCAAATTGTGTTGTTTGTTCTATACTGTGCTCTTTTTGCATATGGTTCCTTTGAACTCTAGGCACAAACTCCAGCACATCATCCAACCGTGCTCCTTCTGTGCAGTGTAAAATGAAGGTTGGGGCAGCTGATTCCATTGTTGGCACTCACATTTGTCTCAGTCTGTTTCACACTCACCAATACTCTTTCCTTATCATCTTTAACCAATGGGACAGACATCTGTTGGATGTCACTGTGCATGATCAGTCTAGGGCTGCATTTGATCATCCACACAAAAGGTAACAACTTACATTGCATTTTCTCCACAGAGTAACAAACTCATCTTCAGTCTTTTCCCCCTCTCCAGGGTCCAGGTCATTTTCTAGTCTCTGTAGATCTTTACTCAGCTTCTGGATGTCTACTTCCAACTGTCGGGCTTGGGACTCGTAGGCACTTTCTGACTCTTGGATCTTGAGCAATCTCTCCTCCTCCTCGCTACTTAGCAGTTTCAWCTTCTCCAAGGCTTTTCTTAGCTCTTCAAGCTCATCCTTCAATCTTGCAGCTCCAAGTGGAGAGGTATTGTGAATCACCTCTGCACACTGATTTTCAAGGTGCTTCCATTTCCTTCCACCACTCCTAATGTCTTTGGTAATTTCCTGCAAAAAGAMGTTAAATAAAGACTATCTGCAGGAATGGGAAGCTGGGGGAAAAGCTGAAAGCAGTAGGAAAAAAGACCACCTCTCCAGGTTGTATGTATTTTGGTTTTCACTTCTTATTTCAAAATACGTCTTTTTTCAAGTGATCGGAAGCCAGAATTAGTCATTTGACTACCTTTTGAATAATACTAATTGCCATTGATTCTGAAGAATATTGGTTTTCATTAATGCTTATCACCTGAGATCCCTGACAAAGAAAACAGGAGCTACAGGCACCAGAGATATATCAATAGCTGTATCTCAGGGATTTTAAACTAAACATTTAAAGCAGTGGCACTAAAATAAAGGCTATTGTTCTCAAAACTGGTATTTTCATCACCAGCTCTAAACTCTCAGAAACTGTGAACCTTCAGGGTCTATCTGGATGACGTTCACCAAATCTGATTTATTTAAACAAGATTCTTGAAGAATCACATAATGAAGATCAGGCTTTAAGAAAAACAAACTAGACGAGTTTGTGACTCATGCTAGAAGAACCACATGTACTAACAGTTTCAGGACCTCATACAACTCTTCTGCCCTAGCCCATGCTAAAATCATCTATTTTGTATGTGCAATTAATTTCTCAAATACACCCGGGTATGGTTTGAGTAACACATACAGGGACAAAAAATAAACAATCCTAACTCCTTGTCAAAATAATATTGTTCAAGGACCTTCAGTGCCTTTAGCTTGTCCTCTGCTGAAGACTTGGTTGCTTCTCCAACGCAGCAGTTTAATCTCTCTGTGACACCATTCAGCCACGACTGAAACTGTTTGACATTAGCACTGTACTGCTCATGTTCCTTGGTTATCGTTTCCAGCAGTTTCACTCTGTTCTGTAACAAGAGACATCAGAAGTGGTGAGGACAGTGCTTATCTGGCTCTTTTTCCTTTCCACTGTAACCCAGAATTTATAAACAAGACTCCCTTTTCTAAACAAGTTCCCCTTTTTATGAGCCCCGATAACACTTGGCCTCCACAGGAATGCAAAGTTCACCTCGAGAAGCCAAACACAAAAGTACACAAAGGCTTGTTCCTGTCTGAACTGTAGTACAGGCTCTCAATGTCTCAAGCACACAAACTGCAAGGCCATGTCAGATGAATTTCTGGCTTTCCAAACCTTCCTACTCTCTCATTAGAAAAAGAAGAAACAGAAGTTTGTTTCTGGTTATCACTTTGAGAGACAAGCAGTTACATTCCTCTTGCAGGTTAAAAATAAAGACGAGCACACTTTCCTTATCTCTCAAAATGAAAATAAAAGAGAATGCACTAGAGGCATGAAAATTGTTTTAAATTTTTCATTATTTAAATAGACTGCAGGGAAAATGACCATCACCTTCAATTGTATAGTTCAGGTACTTTCATACTTAGAGAGTCACAAATTATTCTGTGGTGGTATCACAGACTCTGGAAGCAAACTCAAGCCAAAGGAAAGCAGGCTGCATCTTCCAAGTTACTCCCTGTGCACCCTATAAATGACAATCCCTGAATTTACAGGGGCCTGCACATCATGAGTTGCTCCCTGCAGATCCAGTCTGGCACTCCTCACAAGTCAGAGTCGCATTTGCTCAGACCAGCCTTGTTTGCCAGCCCAAGTTTAGGCCTGTTTGATTTTGACACAAATTACCTGCTCTGTTGTTTCACCAGTATAATATCCAATCTAAGTATTATTTTCTGCAAAACCAGACTGATTTTTTCTTGCCCTTCTCCAGTAGGCATTGAGAGCAATTGACGTATACTATGGTTACATTAGATTAAAAAAAAAGTCATTCCTTGTGCAATCCATTTAGTGCTTGCAGCATCCTTGAAAGCACCCTTTGCTCTCACAGACAATGAGCCAAGTTGGGAAGGAGGATGGTGTGAAACTTACTGTAAGTACCTGGGTTTCAGTTAACAGAGACAACATGGACTATAATTAATTTGTTGTGCTCAGAAGTATTTAATATATTTCCTAAATATCAACATACTGTATATAATAACTTTTCTCACCATCTTCAATCATCATTTCTGCTAAAACACACAACCATCTACCTCTGCATATTTTTAATCTCTTGGGCAAAGGAAAGCACACAGGAAACAGCTACCACATCTAAAAATATTCCTGTCGATGTAATTAAAAGAAAATTATGTGCTTTTAAAATCTGGGAATGTTAAAGACACATGTTAGCATTAAGAAAGTAAAAAAAAAAAAACCTCCCACCCTTTGCTCATACCAGAGAAACAATATCACAGGCAAACCATTTAAGAAACACTGTCCAAGAGCCTGCCTTCTGACAGAGCTGGACAACTGCTCAGGATCTAAAAATGCTCTTCAGACACAAGTGTGATCTACAAACACCAGCGAGCCTCTGCTCAGGCATTCAGCTGGCATCTGTAAGTCGCATTTGGTCTGGCCTCTCACCATGTGAGGAGCAGAGCACTCCCMTTACAACTCCTGTGTCTCTTTCATTCATTCCTCCCGCCTGCTGGAAGAGGTGGCAGGTWTCCCTAACTAGTGTTATACTTTCCAACGCAGTTCCCAGGGTGCCTGTAACCTTGGCAYTAGATAATAAACTCCTCATTTACTTCAGCTGCAAAACCCAAGGCTTCCCAACTCCCTTCTTTGTTCCATACCTCCTTAAAGAGGGATTTCTTAGCTGGATTCTCTCCATCCTTCTATGAAATGTGGTATTTTCAACCAATGCCAAAGAAAAGCTTTTTCTAGTGTCTCAGTTGGCTGGAAACACAAAGACATATTCTGTCTAAGCAGTATGAGCCACTTCCTGATCTCATTTACACCAGCAYATATCCAAGTCAGAGAAATCACCTATGTAAACCAGTCTCAGAGAGGTCATATCCTGGCTTTGAATATTCAAACTACTTGTTTGAAAGAACAGCTTTATTAAAATAACTAATGACTGTCTCCCACTTCAAAACCACAGACAAATTTTGGTAAGGAGGGAGTGAATGATAATTTTAAATGGCAATCTAGTCTAACATCTGAATTTCCAGGAACTTCCTTATTTGTATATCCAGTTGTCTTGTAACCAAGAGAGCTACCTTTAAAAACAAATAATCAGTGTTGAGGTTCAAGTCTTCTGGCGGCATGTGGCAGCTGCAGCTACAGAATTTCCAAGCATACTCTAGTTTTTGGAGAAACATTAGCAGCAGTTGTATCTTTGTGGCTAAAAACAKATCTGAACTACATGCTCACAAAAGATGCCAGCTTAGGGGGTTTTGTTGCTTTTGGGGCTTGGGATATTTTACTTCAAAAGAGAAAAAGAGCCTATTGAGCAAATAGGGCAATGGCACAAGCATCCCAACATTGCTGTTTCTCCACCAGGACTGGAAGTTAACTTTGTACCAGGGAGGTACCAGGCACCCAGGGAGGGAAAGCACACATCACTGTCAGCCTCTGGGTCTGGACTGTGTAAGAATTAATAGCAGGCAGCATTATAACAGAGGCAGACAGCAGAACCAATGTAATGAAAATAATTAGTATTTGCACCAGATAATTCCAGCCTATGAAGCTCCTRGAAGCAACTATGAGACAAAAATATATATGTCTATATATATGTTTAAAATATCCCTTTGAGTATTTCTAGTGACTTAGTAAGAAATTGAATTCTTCTGCCCACCTGCAGATGCCTGCCCCTCAGCCATACAACATGGTCAACTCCTGTCTTTACCCGAGTTTTACAAGTGAAGAGTATGAGCCTTTTTTGAAATCTTTACTCAGAAATAGGGTCAAAGGAAACCACTGGTAGTGAAAGAGGAAGTAGGATGTCTTACACCAGCCTATCTAACAACTGTTCAAGGTGGAAGATTAGTATTGGGCAAGAATTGGTATCTCTGTGTGCATGAAAACCTTTCAGATAGTGGAAATAGTGACTGAGCAAAATGCTGGGCCAGAGCTGACTGCCACATCCATGTTTCCCAGCTCTGCAGGCAGGGTGGGCAGCTCGGGTCTCACCTAATGCTACTTCCTCCAAGAAGGCTGTGTGCAGGTAATGCTGCCTGGCTCCTGGAATGGACACTCTGCATCTGTTTATATAAGAATCATTCACGTGCTGAAAGATGAGGAACAATTTACACTTTATAGAGATGATCTCAAGCAATACTGCCTAGATGTCAGCTAGCAGCCTGCAGTTATTTAGAACAACACATTATAAAGCACAGTGTAAGAGCATCCCAATTAACAACTCATCTTGGGACTTAACAGTTGTTTCAAACAGTCCATTGACTGAAAGAACAGGGGTCCTCAGCTCTGTTTCCTTTTCTAATCCTACCAGGTAAGTCCATCACTCAAGCAGTAAGTAGTAAACAATACCATACACTGGAAAAATTTGAACATCTTTGTAAGTGTACCTGAGCTTCTTGTCTGATTCCTTCATATTCCACCCTCATTTTTTTCTGAGCATCCTCATCAACACTGGGGTCACCTATCCTGCTGAATAAGGAAGCAGCTTCCTCCAGCAGCCTTTCCAGCAGGACTGACTGATTCAGGACGTCATTCTGCAAAACCTGGGCGTGGCTCAGCTGCCACTGCTTCTCCTTTAAGCCAAGCTGCAACTCAATGTCGGGCTCCAAGGTCAGCCTCATATTGTGAATCCACATGTAAAACTCATCTTGGGCTTTCAGGTACTCRCTCCAATGCAGCCAGACCCACTCGATGCGGCTGTTGAGAGAGCAAGAGAGAGGAGTTAGATGAAATGATGGGAGCAGTGGAGATCAACAGTCTCAAAGGGCCTTCCATGCAGTSCACAAGGTTCTCAGCGATTTTAAGTTGCTCTGACTTCACAGGGTCTGGACTCACTTCCCAAGTCCCCTCCRCTTTGGGGAGGAAATATTCTGTATGAGGTCCCTGTGCCTGACCAAASTCATCATTCCAGACCATGAGGTGGGTAGGCTGGGTTGTGAAGGCAGAGCACTGAGGTCTCACTGACCCTCTCTACCCACACAGTCCCCAAAATGCTCATGGGACTGGGATTAGCAAGGATTGCTATCTACAGTACAGGCAGCAGAGAGAGACAGGAAGCACTTTATGAAAGCACWGGAGGAAACAACTGCCTCAGCACACCCAAGAGTGTGTTTGTCTTACCTGTGACAGTGAGTAATGTATATGGCTGTCTCTTCCCACAAGGCTTTAATGTCTTTCAGTTTAGAGAGTACCTCGTGCTTCTTATCCTCACCRATGCTGCGAAGAGCAGCATCTGCCTTCACCAGAATCAAGTCCATTTTCAAACTGCCTTCTGGTTCCAGCGCACGTATTTTCTATGAGAAAAACAAATTMTACTGAAAGCACAGAAAGAAAACAAGCATAATTGATGGAATGTAAACTTTGTTTTCACCCAGGAATCATGAACTCAAGGATCATTAACCTGACACTGCCACGGGATGGAAATGTTTCTACATAACACAATTAACCCTTCCCAACTAACTCCCTGCTGCAAGGTTTCTCCTAAAAGGAGAGCTCAAACTTTTCTTCAGACACATTTACACTTAAACATTCTAAAGGACTGAATTTAATTGAAAACCACACAGCAGCAGAAAAACTTTAAAGTTTCATAGARCATCCTCTGTGAAATGCCTGTGGCTGCGTTTCCATTGCTGTTAAAAAGTCATAGCACGGTGTTGCCACTGGCCAACTGTTCTCCCCCATCTGCCAAAGCACAGAGAAGCAACCTCCACAGGGTACACTGCAACCTCTCAATTTTAAGCTCTACTGTGAGAAATCAAGAAGCATATTAAAAAGGCTTCCTACTGCAAATAAAGGCTGGCTTAGAAAAGAAGCCAAGAGAAATTAACTAGTGGAATTTTCTGCCTGCTACCAAATTTTGCTTTGACCCTAAATTGCTAACTTATGAATTGGTGAAAATGTGTGTCTTACACAAACAGGAATGCCAGGAAATGAAAGTTGAGTTTCAGTACACAGAGATGGAAAAATCAGCACAAGTTCTGTACAATATAACAGATTAATTATACCCCCAATTTGGATTGGGGAGCTTTCAACAWTACTTTATCCAAAACTTCTGACACTATCAAATTAGCTTTTCTTGCTGRTCTTCCATAAACTCCTGGTAAACTACAGGCTTTTGAGTTTGAAGAAGAAGCCTTCTACAATGAAAATACCACAATGTTCAAAATCAGCAATTACTTTTAGTAAAATTAGGCCTATGGGATTTGTTAAAAAAAAAMCACCATGTCAGTTATTGCAAAGGTGAGACAAGTAAAAGGCTGGGAAAAGCCCGTTCTTTTGGCATGTAGGCAGCATACCTGCACGTGATGTACAAACAGGTGTTTGGAGAAATTATTTACWATGAAAGTGTGATTGACAGAATCCAGGCAAAGTAGGGCAAAGGGCAGGGCAAAGCAAGAAAATACAAGCCACGGCTATCATCCAACGGGAACAGTTCAAGAGTAAAGCTGCATTCTAAGCCTGATATTTTTCCAGCAACTAAAAGCAAACAACAGTTGGAGAGAAAGCAGTGGCTGCTCAGTAATTTTTATTTTTTTTTTCCAATCTGCTGTTTACATGATTTCTACCATTGGCTGACATTTTCATTAACAAATTAACAGAAAAGAAACCACAGGAAGGAAGCATGAAAAAAATACTGGCAGGTCAGGTGYAAAAAAGGAACTGAAAATCGATCAGTGGATTGGAAAACAGCCAATAGGTGAAGCAGAGAGCACATCACAAGGATATCCAAGCTGGAGACAGAAGCCAGGCCCAGAAAGAAGGCAGGATGAAGGAGCAGCAGGTGGTTAAGGTACACACAGGAAGAGAGAACAGACACTTGTTAATCTTTAGAATGATGGATTTCCAAAGCATGAGTTGAAAGAATCTCTTAACATGAATTTTTGCATTTTACAAATATCCTCTAAAGCCCACAGAAGTCAACACACTTCAGTTCAGACCATATCACATCACCACAAACCTCTAGACCTTATAACTTGTTATCCCTCTTTGCCAAACTAACTCTCTTCTACTCAAGTTCCTGTGGTTTTTGCCTGTTTTTTGAGACTGTACACATCATAGTTTCCCAGACAAAAKGAAAGGGTGAAAATAATTTAAGGTCAAAAAATAGAACTATAGACCAAGATGAAATGCTTCAGATTTTTATGACTGACACACAACTCTAGCCACCATCTATCACTCCATGAACTATCACTATATTATACCAGAGGCAAGATCCATCTTCCAATAAACCACAGCTAAAGAAAAAGGCTGAAGACCTCACTGTAAGATACCTCATCATCCATGTAAGCCTGCAACTTTTTTTGTTAAACTTCAGAAGAGGCCRGTCAGATATAATCAGACACACAAAAAGAGAGACTTTGGGGTAAATGATAAYGGGAAAGACTTTGCCATTTAAATTAAAGAACAGATTACTTGGAATTAAAGGTACTAAAAGTATAAAAATAGTTTTAATGTTAGTCATAGATATATCACCACTCCCTCTAATCATAAATGGTACATATGGGACAAACTGGAGTGTTTCCTTCTCTGAGATTACAAGATACAGATAACATCTAATGAAACTGAAGTTAATGAATGTGAAATCACTGTAAGAGAGCAGGCACAATCTGCAACAGGATCTCTGTGGAAGAGTTATACAACAGATAAGGTAAAACCAGGAAAAAATGAAAACTTTCACCTTTCATTAAGTAGATCATAAATGTGATCTGTAAACCCTCTTATCATCAGGGTTTATGGAAAAGGAATTACTCTAAAACAGCCCATTTCCAGGAAACTGCAATCTTTATCAGCGCCAGAGTCCTGCATGAGATGGAACATTAATGTGATCTGATTCCCTTACAATATATGCTGGTTGTCTGCAAATTACTGTGGTAATTGCAAGCAGCAACCAAATTGCTCCAGTTGAGGAGAGTGTAAACATTTTAACYTGCCAAGCCTGCTGCTAGTGGTCCAAATGAATCTGAAAAGCTCAGTCTGGAAGCCTGTGGTATCAAATTGCCATCCCCTTTTTCTACATTTGTAAACATTTTGCAGATGGAAAAATTAGGAAGAATATTGATGTGAGCTCATCCACACAGGCACAATGCTCCAACAAGCAGGGGCAGCTGACAATTTCCTTATAGAAAACTCCCGAGCTCACAGCAACCACTGCTGGAACAATGGCAGCAGTGAGAGCCAATCCTCCAAATTTCATTGCCCTTCCCTTACCTCAGTCTCTCTCAGTCTGGCTTCTAGGGCAGATCGAGGTCCTTTGGTGTTGTCATTGACCCTCAGTCTCTCTTGGATGGCCTTCATCCAAGCTTCTGCATTCTCCACGCTACTGTCAAATTCATCCTGTAGCTGCTGAGTCATGGCATTTGAAGAAGCTGCAAGGACAGGAAACAGGGAGGTAAGCAGGTTTTGGGTAAGACCTRAACAGGAATGAAAGGCAATCTAAAGGAGCAAGGGAGAGAAGATAATGATGTTGTGGCTTTCCTCTTGAACAATACCAAAAACTGCAGTGGCATCACTGTTCAATTGAGCACAGAGAACACGTTCACACTGCAGCTTTCCCAAATGAAAATATTCCAGGAAACAAAAAGAAGGTGTAGAACTATGGGAGGCTCCATTACAGTAAACAGATTTAGTTCAAAGCTTTTAAATGAGATTAATTTGGTGTTTGTGGTGTATTCCAGATTAGCCACCAAACATAAACACAATCTGTTTCTTCTCAGAGCCATGTCAGTATAAAACTCTCCCTTCTGGGCTCATCTGCTGACCACCTGACACCAGACTAACAAAGTAYGTGGCACATGCTTAACTTAGAGGTGTATAAACCCTTCAAAGCTGAGAGCAGGATCAGATGCTTAGGCCCTCAGTTAACTTCTGCTGAGACCATGCAGAGGTTACCTGAATGCACAGGCAGTGAGTGTGGGACACACAAACAACGGGAATTGGCCAGCAACTTCCAAGACAAACCACAAATGAGCCTTCACAGGGGAATATCAATACCAGTGGATGTCTTGTTTTGCCATCTCTTTTACTCCACACCAGGYTCCAAGCTTTCCTCTCCCTCTCCCTTGCTGCTCATTCCCATCCAGCAGGAAGGTGTGATGGTTGATTGCTCTGCTGATGTCTCTGTTTAGAGCACAAGGTCCCCACTGCCTAGCCAGCCTCCTTTGTGCCTGTACAATAGAGGAGAGCCATCCTAGGCTCACCCCTAGGACTGCCAGACTAAACTTGACTAACAAGGATGAGCCGTAACAAAGCGCCCTGTAGGTCAGCTCCACTGAAGTGAACAGAACGAGAGACACTGACATTCAATGGGTTTGGATCACATCCTACAACTACTGCCAGCCAAGCAGCCAGTGTCTCATGGAAAATAAAATATTCTTCCTCTTTGTTATTCATCAATGAAAGATTTTTTCAGCACAAAGTTTGAGACTTAATTACTCAGCCCATGTTCGTTGTGCAGAATTCAGTTCCACAGCAGCCTCACAGTTTCCATGAAACGATTCATGTGGAAGGAAGTGCTGGATGTGAGAGGCAGAGCACAGCTCCTGGTGAAGCTGGACCAATGGTGTTTTGTACCCACCACAGCTCTCAGCAGCTCCCTTTCCAAGGGAGAGCCATCCTTCTGCTCACAAGCAGAAAGCTCACCACCATCCTGCTGATGTTCCTTTCCTTGAGGATTCATGCAATATTAGAGGTACCTCCMAGCAGCTCCCAGGACATTTTCTTCCACATAAGGCCAGAGGAAACAAGATGCCAGCATTCACAACAGTCTGAATTGTTGCTTCCCAGCCGTCAGCAGGCTTTCTGTTCAACAGGTCCCAGACAGAATGAAAGAACTGCACCTGCAGAGCAGCTACTACACTACCCATGGGGACAGCTAAAGCAGAGGATGGGTCTGACCTCCATGCCTCCATCAGATCAGCGGAGCTGCATTTGCATGAAAGRGGGAATTCCTCCCTAAATGAGACCTGTCAGACAGGAAAGCATCTAAGGCTGTAGCTCTCAGAACTTGAGAGAAGTTTTAAAAAGAGTGACCCCACCTTGTAAAGATTTAAAAATTAAAACAGGATGTACTGGATTTAATGAGGCTGGTGYGGCATGGGGCAGCTACTCCCTCTCTCAAATATAAAAATGATGACAGGATATATAATTAAAGCCAAAATTATTGACTTAYATCAYAAGAGTCCTAAAGATGAAGCCAGYTAATGGAGTAATGTTATTCTCGGARGAYTGCTCGATAGCTGTGTCCTTCTCCAGCTATGACTGGTTCAGAACTGACATTTCTRAACTCCAATAATCCAATTCTCAGAAAAGAGCACACATCTCATTGCAGCTGAATAATCAACTCCTTTTCACATTAACATTTCTCATTATATCTGACAGTTGTAGAGGGACTGTCCCCTCAAACTCTCCTTGTTACATACATACATTTCTAGGCAAACGAAGTTTCTGAATGCTCAAGTATGAGCTGTGGTAATTCCAGTTATGCTATTGTGAAACAAAACTCACAGTGCATTTGCTGAATAGACACTGACGAGAAGTAGCATTCAGTTCTGAGAGGATTCTATTCCTGGCAGCATCCATATCATACTTAAACTTGGCTTCAGTACTCCAGTTATGGAGTAGCCAATACTGAACMAAAGTTATCCCAGTCCTGATTTTTAGAAAACGTTGAGGGCAACCTAGCATGATTAAGAAGCAGTGGAAAAGCTACTGTCATCCAACAGAAGAAAACCCCACTCACACTCTGCCCTCATGCTGCTCTCCTCTGAGCACAAGGAATTTCTGTCAAAAACTCACAATTACACAGCCCCTCCCATCCCTCAATCCTCATAAGCAGTCAACACAAGAAACCACAAAAATGTTATTTCAATATTAAGATCACCAGCTTGCAAAGGAAGAGAAACACTTTGCTACTCCAACCACAGRCATAACATCATTGACTGATTTTGACCAAGCAATTCCTGTATCAAAGATGATTAAATCTAGCATGGACTCAATGCACAGATGGATTCCATAGCAGTTACAACCTGCCATATCTGATGTGGACTTGGGCTGCCTTTTGAGACCTCCTGTCCTCCCTCCATGCAGGGCAGCCAGATGCTGGCTGAAGCAATCAGCAACTGTGCCAGACTTTTGTTCTGGAACCCTTCCCAGGCACTAACAGTGTCATTGATAATGGCAAGGTAAAAGTATGATTTCTGACTTACTGTCTGCTTGGGAGGAAGAACTATCAACTATYTGAGATACAGCAAACGTGTAACTCCTTTGCAAATTCTTCTGAAGCTGAGATTAATGATTCATGGATAAAAGTTAATGAATCAACASCATGCACCCCATTTCTGATGCATCACTGGGACTACATGATTGAGCAATACTCCTGGACCCTGATCAGTATAAAAAGGGCAAAGGAGACATAGCAGCTCTGGAACAGACCTCAGCTGTACAGCTGTGYAAAGCCATCATTCACACACCAACCTGTAACAGCAGCAGACCATTAGGGGCACCTGTACCATGGTACAACAAACCCCTATCCCAGGCTCAGTCTTTGGGATCCACTGTGCCAGGAAAAGTCTTCCCTTAATTACTGGTGCAATGCCCTGAGTAATTTGTACAAAATTCTTTTTCTCGGTTGCTTTCAAATGCATCCAGCTGTTCAAAACTGCTTTTCATTTAATGCCATTTGAATCAGTGCATTAATTCGTACTGTGGAAAGCACATTTACACTTTAGAAAGCACCCTCCACCTGTATATATGTTACTAAATGAGGGCAACAACTGCATACAAGAAATTCTGGCATAGATAATGAGATGCTGAGCAAAACCAAGTTTTATTTGCCCAAATACAGTAATAGTTTCTTGGTATAGGTAATGAAGAAGCGTAGATGAGGGTGTTGAACTGACCCAGCACAGCTCCTGCAGTACATTCACAGATTATAAAAAGCACATTTTATGAACAGGAAGATGTAAGACATGCAGAAATCTGTAGCTGAACCTTTCCCACAACACTAGTCTTCCTACCTTCTGTGAATCAGCCTCCATGACCCCCAAAACACCACCTGGCAGTGTCAGGGTGGGCATATGTGTTTCAGTGCCASAGAGGGCCAATGCCCCAGCCCTTGCCCAGCTGAGCTGCCAGACCCACTGCACACCTACAGCACAGCAGGGCTTGCACTGGTTTATCCAAGGCTCAGTTACACGCACGGGGTACCTGCACCTTTGGAAGAGGAAAAGGTGAACACCTGACACAGGACACGCCTGTGCAAGTCAGCATCACTCCTCTCCCGCTCTCTCATCCAGGCACAAAACCATTTAGCAAGGAGGCAAGTCAGAGAACTGCAGCCTACCACCACTTCCCAAAATCCTGGAGGAGAAGGGGCAGCCTGAAGGATGCTGGGGGCACATACACTGTATGCCCAGCTTGCCCACAGGCTGCATACCCCAATATGAATTAATGAGATCCAAAGCAACAGCAAGCTGGGTTTTGCTTTTAAAATGCATTTAAATCCATTTGTGTTGGGCTGGGCTGAAGAGGCAGCTTTGTTCCAACAGTGGTCTTGGAGCCATCCTGCTGAAAGAGCAGATGAAGGAAWTAGCTGACTGCTCTGCATTATAGATCTTGAAGCCGCTGCATGGCCATGTATGAGTTTCCACAGCAGACTCTGATGGAGACAGGCACAGGTCATCCCTCATGTGACCCACAYGGCACTTGCAGGGCCAAATATCTCTGAGCAGTTCTCCTTTAAGTATAGCCGCTGCAGGAGCCTTCCTAGTGCATCCAATAACTCTTCTGGGACAATGCAAGATTTACTTATTTAATATTTGCAATACACTACGGAGAGCTTTTAAAATTATTTTGCAAGCACAGTGTCTTTTTCTTAGGATTATCCTATTATTTCGCAATGTGTCCTAACATACTRTTTTCTCTCTGCCARTCATACTGGGGTTTGGGTTTTTTGWTCTTTTCAAAAAAAAATTAAATCTCYTAAAACGTTTCTTACAACCACTCCCATTTTACACATTCTTTTGAACCCTACATTTATAAAACACAGGCTTTTAAATGGTTTCAATATGTCTTGGATTCTTATATTCACATACTACTTGACTAGTTTCCAGAAGCCAGTTCTTACAAAAATGCTCCAGGAAAATTCAAACCACTCACCATTAGGGAGACTGTTTTCCAATTATTGAAATACTTCAAACTTTTCATAACTGTTTTCATTTGGTTCTGGGATTGAATGTGGAAAAAAAAAAGTTTTAAAAAAACCCACTGAACTGTATCAAATTTTWGACAAATGTATGAGTGTGGAAGCAATTTTGGTTCTGGGAATTGTATCTGGGGATAATTTAGTAATTTTTCAGCTTYCCTAGATGCCATAAAGAGACCTCTGAGGAGGCGCAGAGCTCTGGGAGCTCTGAGTGTCTGCTTCATATTGGAGCAGAGGTCAGGAGCTGGCACAGACCACAGAGGCACAGAGCACTGACCCGTGTCTTTCCAAAGTTGAATATTCTTGGTCTACTCCAGGAGGAGCTCCTGGGAATTTTGAATCCAGTCTTACCAGCCTTTCTGAAAGCCTCCAGGACAGCAGCTGCAACCACRCAGAGCCCAGTTAAACTGCCCAAATGGGTGTAGAAGCTCTCAAGGTTTCAAATAAAAGGCTTAGTTAGCTCCAGCATAGTCTTTTAGAGGCTCAAAACATAAATCCTATCACCTTGGCCATCTCCCAACACAGCCCTCTTCTGTGTTATTGGCAGTGAATGTYTATGACAGTCAGCAATTGTTTGTCCTAATTAAGGAGCTGGAGTATGAATAGGGTTTTTTGGAATAAACACATCCGTATCCTCATCACAAGCATCCCCTTCAACCAAGGAATGCCAACATTCTGAGTAAATATAGCACTCATCCATACCATAACCACGTCCTCTCCCTTACAAAACAATCCATACAAAGCCTATGGCCAATGCAAGGCATTCTGCCACAACAGGATCACACCTGACAATATTGTCTTTGTTACCAAAAACTGAAAARCAGAGACATGCTCTGTGCAGGCTAACTCTCAAAAAAATGCCTGACTTTTTTCAGCCATTTCTTTAAAGATTCATTTCAGACTTTAGAGAGAACCAATACAAGTGGAATATMTTTTTGTTTTCTAAGACTGCTGGGGAAAATATATAATTCACAGGTCTAAAAAGCCATTTCCTTAAAAAARGGAGTGAAATTAAAAAATAGTTTTACATCCAAATGGAATCATAGCATACAAGTAATGCAGAACAGGTCCTGGGGCCATCTTYCCTTCTAGGGAATGATAATCAATAGATCTGATCACAGCATTTTAATTTTTTTATTTCAATCTTCAAGTCATTTGAAAGTAAAAAGAGTAACTGAGGAACTCTTAATTACAAATCTTTCCCCATTCCATACATTCTACACACAAACTTCCRCATTTCCAGGTCACTCCAGGAGACAGGTTGGTCTACCATGATTCCATTAGATAAGTGAAATGCAGGTTTTAGTTCTGATCTAGAATTTTTTTTTTTTTTACCATCAAGGAAACAGAGTATCTGCGTTAGATAGCTGCCTGGTTTAGATTTTGATCTTCTATCCYCACATTATTGAGGTATAAAAAGTCTTTAGAGCCTTTATTCAGTCAGCCCCTTGGGGAAGTAAGACTATCCYAACTCTTTTACAGATAACAACTTGGGTTCAAAGGCACTTTGTTTCTTGCCTCTAAGCAATAAGGAAATACTTGAAAAGACAAGAACAAAGTCGAAGATCCTGTTAATAAATGCTGCAGAGAGTGATTTTCAGCCCTTTCTAATCATACCACTTCAAGTGTCTCTGTTGAGATGCAGGTATCTTTTTAGTAACTTCAAATTTAATGACAAGAGGTACGCTTCATTTTCCTAGTTACCATTCACAGATACTTGTGTATCTGAGAAATCACAGGTTAAACACTTCTGCTCTACAACTTCAGCAGAGATTCTTCAGGTCCAGGGAATCTGAAGGGGAAATTATCCCTGAACAGTATCGGTGGACTTACCAGCAATCTACATCTTGAACAGCTTGGGACAAGCTTCCAAGTAGGTTTGGTTTCAGCTTTTGTCAGCTGCCTGAGTTTTACCATCAGTTGGCCAACAAGAAAGCCCTGCAAGCCAACAGCACTACTTTCACGGTCTCTGGAGACCAGAATTTATGTATTTAATTATCTCCCACTTGTTCTCCACAGACTGTATGATCCCTCAGTACTGGGTGCCAGTCCCAGCACTGATATACTGACTAATAAACCTYTGTGGTATCTGCCCCTTGGCTAGATATCAGTGAACAATTCAGAGTGGATAATAAATCTGATAAATCACTCCTCTTTTGCTGGTTGTGTTATTGTGTACAGACAACCTCATTTTCTCAAAGGTGTGGTTATCCCTAACTATTTGCCAAATACATTTTGCAAAATAGTTTTGCTCTCCAGACTATTCCCAAGTAAYTCTTCCTGGCAATCCTTAACACCCCAGCTGTGCTGCCTGGCACAGGTTTGGCATCACAGCCCTAGTGAGGAATTGCCTGTCTTCCACGGCTAGCTGGGAACAGCTCTCCTTGTTTGTGTGCAGTTTGTCACATGGCAGCTTCCCAGAAGCCAGTGCCATAATCAGGACTCCAGTGTTAAGCCACACATGAAGAGCGTGCTGGCACAGCACCCTCGCTGAGCAGAAGTGCCCTACAGTTAAAAGGATAATACCTGTGTCCCAAAGAGATTAGAGAGGACAAGTCGGAAGGGGTTTGGCAACGAAAGCAAGGCAGCAGTGTGCACTCAGGGACAGAGGGTTGGAGGGATGAAAGGGCTGTCACAGCCTTCAGCTGCATTGCCACTCTTGGGCAAGCTGCAGCGCTTCCACCACCCGTGTCCTCTGCCCACCCCTTGGAACCAGAGATACTCAGCAAGAGATCCTCAAGCCCAGCTGGAGCATGTGGCCTCAGCATGGGCTGGATGCCACACCAGGAGAGGGGATCCACTGCACAGAACCACAGGCTGTCAGTGGGACACCCTGGGGTGGGAGCYCTGAGATTCTGCTAGGAGTCAGCACAAGAGAGGGGCACTTGCAAGCAAGCACCCATACCAGAGGTGGGATAATTCACTTTCTACAGGAATCCCATGTTCTGAAGAGGCCTGCAGCTGTAATATGGGTGCTCAATGGTACAGGATGTCAATCTGTCTCCAAGTCTGTATTCTTTCCTCTTCCACATCACTGTTTCCACATTTGGATCTAGGGGGTTTTACACATGCAAGYTTTTCCCCTTAAAAAATCAGTGTTGAAATCTTATTTGACCATCAGTCAAATGTCTCTACCTCTGAGTGAGTGACAGTGTGCAACCTGGAGCACTAAGCTTTTAAACTAATAAATCTTTAAAGTGAAGAATTTACTGGAAATATTTCTTAGAAACAGTGTCACTTGTAAGGTATGCTCTAAGGGCACAATGTCTTTTGTCTCATTCAGAACAGCTGAAGGAGTAAATTTCCAAAACGTAAGATTTCTCWGGTATATCTTTCAAAACATTATCAATTCCATTAGGGTAATGAGGTATTTATATGGTGAAAGAAAGATTTATGGAATTGGAAAAAAAAAGTAGCAAGTAGGACAATACTAATTTTAGATACTAAAGCTGTTGATTAGGTGTTATTTTCTTGGGATCAAAACATATGGTTATGGAAAAAATAGCAGATTTTAATTTGCATGGACCAGAATGATCTGTTTGTATCAAGAAAGGGAAAAATTACCCCTGAAAGACATAAACACTTGAAATGCTGTCAGGAACATACAGGAGGCTATACCTAAACAGTAAACAGCTATACCTAAACAGTCAGCACTTTGGGCATAATTAAAAATAGTATTTGCATTGATCTGATAATGCCAGGCTTTATATTACAATACAGCGTTGGTTTGTGTTCAGGCAAACCCACGGGCCAACAAATCCTGTCTGTGTCTCAAACAAAATGCACCATTGGAACCATCAGAAACCTCACTCTCTAGATCAGAAACAAAGTAGACCACTGCAAAATGGTGGTTATAAATCAAATCTGAGCGGCTGAGAACATTTTTGGAATTGAATAAAACAGGCTGCCTTCTCRTGACTCATTTTTGCCGGAACTATTGCAGTTTCCCCGTCTCCGTCACCCTCCCACAAYGCGCGCTCGCCAGGCTCTGTGGGTTAAAGAGCGCGGCCACATCGGTGGCTTGGGCTGCCCACACCCCTCCGCAGGCTGGGGACAGCCCAGCACTGCTTCCGATCGCTCAGCACTTCACAACCGGGATAAAAACTGCCGTTTTAGCCGTCTTTTTAGCTGGACTGGGGACTGAAGTGCTGTAGTTTCTAAACCCAGAGGGGATCTGAACTTCCTCCTACTGAGATTCATCAAACCCAAAGCAAAGAGTGAATCGGCAGCGGGACCCAGCAGCGAGCCGCGTTTGTCAGCAGCCGTCCTCCAGCGAGGAGGACCGGAGAGTTATTTAAAGCTGCGATCGCAGGTAATTACTGTGCTAGCAGCACAAGGAAAGGCAGCGCTTCTTCTTCTCGTTCTGACATCATCATCTAGCAAATGCCTTTAAGAAATGGAGTACTACAAGAAACCAAAGTTCTTTTTTTTCCCGCAAACGTCTGAAGAGATCAGGCAGCTCCACTCTATTCGGACCCCAAGGGGGCCTCAGGGCGTGCTGCTTCTCAGCAAGTTTGAAAATTCACCCTAAATATTATGGGACATATCCCTGGGGCTGCCAGAGAGCTAACACAGAGATACATTCAGAGCAACAGGGGCTCAAATCAGCCCAGGATTTGTACACACACACTGGCAGACGTGCCCTAGCACTACTTATTCGCAAACACTTGAAAGAAGGAAAAGGTATAGCTATAAAGCTATAGATTTGTTTAACCCAAGTAATACATAATTCTTCTACAAGGTGTAATATACATCATGGCACAAACTTAACTTTGGTCTAAAAGAATTAACAGTATTTCCTCAGTATTTTCCAAAGCCACCTTCTAAAGATAACACAAACACTTGCTGGATTTTAAATACACTTCATTTTACTGAAAATTTTCTCTATTTCCCCTTGAATTTACAGATCAGGGCTCAGCAGGTACCTTGGAAAAGGTTGATTCAGAAAACAGGAGAAGCTGGTTATCATCTTCCTGAAGGAAAATGTGTCCACCTCTGATGAGGACTATTGCTGAGCCACCACACAGCAGAGCCTCTGATGACCTTGTTTGAGTTAATAAGCACAACACAAGCAACATTTTTTTTTGCAAGCTGTATTCCCTACTTTAAAAAATTCTTTATTTCTTCAATCCCCTTTTTTACCTATTGCACACCCCCAGGTCATGTTTCAACAGTTATATATGCGACCTTAAACCCACACTATTTCACAAACTTCAGAGAAGGGACCTCAGCAGTCCCAATTCAGCAAACGCTTTGGGGCTGTAAAAGTTAATATCATGTCTTGAGCACCAGCAGCACTCCCAGCTCCCAACAGACACCCTCTCTCAATTAACTTGACGGACTGTCCCTTATCTCCAACACTTCTGGTGCACACCACGGTAGGGGTATTTTGGCTTCCTTTCTCCTGCCTTACATGAAGAAGTTCCCCATCCTGGCCTGCTGCTCAGAAAACAATTTATCAGGCCTTATTTCATTGCATTGGGCTCTCCCACCCTTTCCACCAGCACCCCGTGGTCCTGGCACCAGGCGGGAGGGGAGGCGTGGGCTGGCTTTGGAGAAAAGCGCGCGAACGGGCTGCCCTTGGCGCCCTTCACCAGCTGCGTGCTGCTGGAACCCCCAGTCATGGCTCTCCTGCAGCCTTTCTTCTGACTTCTATTTCCCCCTTCACTGGAATTCCAATCTTTGAAATTTCAAGACTCTTGGTATCTCTAACACTTCCATGCCACTGCCAAATTAAATGCAATGCTGAAAATGAGTGCAGAAGTTATTCGCAGCCAAAAGACACAGACATGCTTCCTGGTCACAATCATCTCACTTCATTATGAAATAAAAGTAACCTTGTAAAAAGCCCTTACCAAAATTCTGGGAAATCTGGTAAAAAGRGTAGGTAAAAGTCTGTGGTGATTCCATCACAGCTCCTGATGAGTTCCCAGCATGGCAACCACAATCCAGCCTGGCCTCCACTGGGCATTAGAAAGAGATTCGGCACAGTTGGCAGCACGAACAAGTCTGGCACGAAGAGAAACCAGTGGCTTCCTCCTTACTAATGCAGGAGGAAGTACAGGACTTCCTCTCTGCCTCCTCCTGTGCTGTGGGAGTGAAAGAGGGGATGGCAGTCTAAAGATTTATCAGTGCAGAAAAAAACAAAAAAAAGAAAGAAAGGAAACCCAGAGCAGGTCATGTTGCCACTGTTTAAAACAGTAGGTGAGATTTAAATAGCAATAATCCCCAGAAACTATCTAGTTCAGGTCATCAACTAACAAGCTGGTTAATTCCTGTAAGGATTAATGCTTGAAATTATTATGCCTGACAGATGTTTACTGAATGGGAATTAGTCAAGAATACACAGGATGAAGACCAGCAAGAAGTAAAAGTGCAGACAGGTACATCAGAGCTGAGATTTTTAAAAATCATTAATTCATCCTCTAACATAATAATAATTTTCTTTTATCTTCCATTTTTTTCACTCTCAAGGTCTCTAGCAGGAGATTCCCTTCACAGACTCACACACTAATCTAGATTCTGCTCTCAGTTACAACCGTGCAAGACAAGAAGGAGGTTAGCTGGTATTTTCAGGAAATACCTCTGCTGCACAATTTGGCTGAATGGAATACACTYTGCAGGCATTAGCTGTCTCTCGTGATGGAGCACATGATGAATTCTCCTCTTCTGATTCCCCAAAACTACTGGAAAATATGAAGCAGAACTCTCCCTTGGGAGAGTTGGGTACGTCTGCTTTTAGACATTCAATAAAACCCACTGGTTTGGTCTACCCACTCCACTACCATTTGCATCATCCTAATGGTGTAGATMTAATACACTCCAGGACCAAAAGAGATGCCACTCACTCAAGTTGGTGTAAATCCAAAGCAAGAGTCCATGAGGCCAACAATCTCTCTAGTTTTTCAGTTGCTGTGTGTCAAATTTGTACTACACTGAGCAGCATTTCTAGAATAACAACAAAAATATGGAAGATAGGTGGAGAAATMAGTGAAAGCAAAACATGGGGAAAACTTTGGTTTGAATTCTACCTGCAATTTAGAAGCTACAGATACAAACRGGGATAAAACTATGAGCCTCTCCACCCATTTTGGAATCAGGAAGCACAAGGGAACAGCATGGCAGAAAACTTAAGAAAGGAACAACAATGAATAAAAATCTAGGTGGAAGAACGACAGTAGAATAGAAAATGTGGATTAAGCTAACCCTGTGAATTTGCTAATAYAGAGAATTAATGGAGATCAGTAGCCTCAGTGAGGCTGTGATCCCCATGTGCAATGGTGACCTCAGCAGAGCCAACCAAACACAGAATTCTGCCACCAGTGGTGAAAAAAACCTCAAGGGACAGAAGAGTAAGAACTACTTAAGAGTTAGCTACGCTGACAATACCTCTAGTGAGGGAGCTGATATACCAGATATTTTCCAACTGTCTTGTTAGCCTTTTGCTAACATGAGTAATCCTTAGAAACCATATGAACATCTCAAAATACATCCAGATAAGAACATCTSAAAACACATCAGCTTGCAGACTAAACTATATGATGCCTGGGGSAATATAAAGTGGAGATTCGTCCACTTATCTGAAAGTCAAATCAGAGTTGGTTTAGAATTGTGTTGTTTGAATGGTGGAGTTTTAAATGCCTGTAAGCGACCCCCTTCATCGCTTTTCCATTGTTCTTTCTCTCCTGTGGTATATCCACAGTCAGTGCAAATTTGCCATAGTCCTCTTAAAACACACTAATTTTTAAAAAAGCACTGAAACTAGTAGTACTGAGGAAGCAGAGCATATGTGGCTCACATCAGCTATGCACAGCAGCTTCTAMAACAAGAAAAGAATCAGTCTCTTTGGATGACTCCAATTTAGAAAGTAAAGGAGCTCCCCTGGTGCATACCAGACAGCCACAAGCTAGGGGCAGAAATGAAAGGATCAAACTAACAGTGAAAAATGCAGCATTCCCCATAAAACTTTCCGTAAATTTGCACCACAACATATTTAAAATCTATAAATACCAGATTACCACTCRAGCATAATTCCCTTTAGAGCAAACTTGATTTTATATTTTTCCATATTTTTAAAGGAAAGCAGGTTCAACAACATATTCCAAGTTTTCCCACATCTGACCTGCCATTCTCTTCTTTCCTTACAAAGAACTCCATTTACAGTTTCAGCAATGGATTAAACTATTTTTCCCACTCCTCTGGCCAACAATCATTTCTGTTATGGTAATGCAAAGCATTTGAGTGGCCCCTTCTTTAGGCTGACATCTCTATGTTCAAATATGGATTCAGTTACATCTGGAACTGTGGTAACATCTGTTGTAGCTGTAACTCTTGTAACATCTGTTGGATGATCTTAGATTACCTGGCAGCCCGTGGGCACTGCAAAGGAAACATTTCTGCAAACCCAGTGCAGCCCACGGAGTTAAATGGCTACAGTGCCCCACTGATTAATTTACTGTAAGTGATACTCTGGGCAGACTGGCCTCATTGCCCACTAATCATCTGCACTTTCGAGCAGCCAGTGATGTATTTGTCCCACAGACTTTGTTACCACAGCAGGGTTGCAAGGGCTATAAATTATAAAGTGCCATCTGAGCTCTGACAAAGAGCTATGAAACGCCTCAGGTAAGACACAGAGCAGCAGTATAAAAACTTTTCCTCAACCATTGCAACTGTGTTTTATATTCTTACTACTCTGCAGAAGCTTGGGTCCTAGCTGTGACCCAGCACTACACAACGTTGCAGTAGTGAACAAGTATCCTCAGTTCAGAGGTTGATGCTGAAGCAGAAGAGAACAGAATATGGATACTGAGGGGACATGCATAGGAGCACTGAGGCAGTAGTAGCATGAAAAGCCACAGGCATGGCCTAATCATGGCCAAATTTCATAGATATTCCAGCAAAAAATGTTTTAAGGARGAATCTGAGTGAGGATCATGACATGGATATGGGAAGGATTGTATGTGAGGAAAAGCTGAGAGAAAAAGCATGGAAGTGCTCAGGGGAACATCTGCTGAGCGTTAGTGGAAGTTGGTACCACAGGCAGGCTGGAGGGAAAAGCTGCTCTCTCAGTTACAAAGGAAATGCAGCTTGGGGATGTATGGGAATCAAAATTTACATCTTCTGGGGAAGATCATATTTCTACCTATATTCTAGTTGTGGATTAGAATAACATTGATATARAGGGACTGTCCATGCAATTGCTATTCACCAAAGAATCTGGTCTGAAATTGCAGTGGAAGGACTTTTCAGAAAAGGAACACCCACATCATGCAATCATATTGACCTAAGTACTGGTCTTGGAGGTACTGGCAGGGATAGCACGGACAGGTGTCAAGCTCTYGATTGCTCTTTCTGGTTTTACACAGTTTCACTCTATGTAAATAATGAATCATTATGCAGAACTAATCATTATGCACAGCCTAATGATTCAGGTGTCCCACCTGGCAAGCTGAGCATCTTAAAGGTCTGGCTTTGGTCATCATTATGCTCCAATACATAAAGCAAGGAAAAACAGAAAAAAAAAAAAAAAAAAAAAAAAAAAAAAAAAAAAGCACTAAAAGAAACAAGCTAAAAACATAACCCATACACCAAACCAAACTCTGAAAAATGGCAGATCTGATTTGAGCAAGACTAAAAGAACCCAGAAGTGGGTTAGATGCTGATATAGTTGCTTAATTGAGAGAAACATCTATTTGCAAATCCCCAAACTAAGGTGTAACYTGCTACTAGCAATAACAGCACTTCACAAATACCAGAGATAGTTGACATAGGAAGGGCACTGTAGAAAACTATTACCTGTGGAGTACGGAAGCACATCCAGATAGATTCCTCAGCACTGACTAACTACAACTATTCAACAATAAAAGGACTTTTTTTTTTTTTAAAAAAAAAGGGCTTTTACAAGTATTGGGATTAAACGTGCTGACGTGATTACTTATAAAAATGGGTTTTATAAACACCTTCAGCTCTTTCATCAGAYAGTAAATACTACTTCACTCTGCAGACCAGAATGACAGCACCAGCTCTACTCCATCATGAGGTATTCACAGAATCACAGAATGGCTGAGTTTGGAAGGCATCACTGGGGCTCATCTAATCCAACCTCCCAGTGTAGTCAGGGTTCCCTGGTAAAGAATGTTACTTGGGATTRTGTCCAGATGGCTTTAGAGTATTTCCAGAGCAGACTACACAGCCTCTCTGGGCAACCTATATTATCACAATATGCAATGGCTGGACAAGCAAACACCTGAGGGGAGAAATAAAGTAATGCTGAAGACAAAAATACCTTTAGGGTTGCTGATAGCTCCATCCCAGACAGGAATTTGTCTTGTGGAAAAAAAMCAAACCAAACCAACCAACCAAAAAAATTGGTTGGGGTCCTYCCCCCCAAACAAATAAACCAACAAACAAACAAACAAAACCCAACCCATAGAAGGTTGAAATCTTTTCCTTTTTGTTAGGCTGCAGTCATATTCTGTAGACTGGCATTTCACACCAGAGGCACAACTAATGGAGTCGGCAGGTTTATAATCTGAGAACACAAGGGAAAATCACCAGCTCTGGTAAAGCCAAGAGCAATACTGTCACAGAGCCAAGATTTCTGCCCTGACTCCTGCGGACTTGAAAGACAAGGTAACAAATAAATTCTTCCTTGGGTGCTCTCCTAATCTGGAGATCTAAATTAATGCGCGTCTGGGGTGTTTACTGAGCCAGTGTTATTAGCCAGTGTTAAAGTCTTACACTTCACACAAAGCCTGTGCTTAACCTGCTGCAGCTACAGACCAATTCTGCTGACTTACATAAGAAACATCACCTACATTTGCCAGCCACTGTCATCTGCCATTCATATAACCCCAACCCAAGACTCGAGTGTTCATGCAAAGACTCTTGCATTAAGAAAAATCAGTCATCTAAGCTAGAGGAAATGCACAGCCTGGGGAAGAACCAACAGCTTCAATGTTTATGTTTATTTGCTCACAGAAACTTTAAGGCCCGGGTATGTTTTGTCACATGACCCCGCCTTTGCATTTAAGTGACTTGAAAATGCAGTGGGTACATCAGTGTTTGTACACTTTCTGCCTTCAGCTTCCCTGAACTTCTTCAGGCTGCACGGACAATGGGGTACAGAGCCTGGATAAAGACCAGCTGTTACATTTCTCAAATCACTCCTGAGTCAGAGACAACACATGTTTTTATGATACAATTGTCTCATTATAATGGCAGAAAAACAACATATATTACATTACAACAAATTACATATGCATGTAATGCTTTAAATCACATATCACTTCTATGTGAGGTGGAGARAAAACAGCCAAAAGTAACCCCTACACATTTTTCACAGTTTAATTTATTACTGCTGTTGTGCCAGTCCAGATGAGTGAGTAGGCGAGTCAGTATGTGAGATAATATTTTAGGGTGAAAACACCAATCTTGGTTTTTGAATAAAACCAAGTACCCAGATCCACCGTGGGTGGTTTACTCTGTCACACCTGTGACACCCTCCCACCTGGTACCTACAACACAGCTGCCACACACATCAAGTGTGCCCTATGGGGTGACATGTTAGTGTCCTGTTCCACAGATGAAGACACTGGTGCTCTCAGCAGCATCTGTCTTTCAAAGGTAGCCTTYGACAGCACCAGACCCAACAACACACAAAGCATCCAACACCACAGGTCCCATTTTAAACCTCTGACTGTACACGCTCCGTAAAGTTCACAGAACAAACTTGTGGCAGGCAAAACCGCGTTAAGGGAGGTGTAGACTGGCTGTCAGGAAGCACTTCCTGCCTGACAGCATGGTCAACAGTGCAACAGCCTTCCTAGAGAGGCAGTCAATGCCCCAAGCCTGGCAGGGTTTAAGAGGTATTCAGTGCCCTAAATAATGTGCTTTAACKTTTGCTCAGCCTTGAAGTAGTCAGGCAGTTGGACCCAGTGATTGTTGTAGGTCCCTTCTATTGTTAGTTACTATAATCATTATCAGCTGCAAGGGGAGCAGCCTGTAGCCTCATGGGAAGCGTGTCTAGGATTCCCTGCTGACAGGCACTGTATTTACTATGTGTAACAGTAAGTTCCCCACACAAGCTATCCCACGTGGGCCTCTCACTGTGCTTGTGCTCCCAAGCATTACTGTCACGTTTCTCAAAAGACTTTCTGCATAGCGAAACTGAACAGCAGTTATTTCACCTTTCAGCGCCACTAAATAAACACTGATCAAGAACAAAACAAACAAGCCACAGCTTGATACCTGAATTCCAATCAAATTACAATCTCCTGGTTCTCCCTGTTTCCTGCTATCTCTTCATTTCTTCCAGTATGCTTTTTACGCACCTGTTCAGTGATACCCCATGGCTGAGATTGCCTCGTAATCCCCAGCCTGTTGTAGTCAAAGCAGAAATTCCCTTGAAATCCCTTGACACGAAGGACTTCATATCAAGCCCAGGTCTTTTGTTCAAGTGTAACAGAAAAGAAGCTTGTAACAGCAGAGACATGAAAAGTCAGTTCTGCTGAAGGAAAACAAATATTCCCACTCCCCCTTGAAATCACTGCACTTTCCTTGAAATACAATTAAGCTGTGTGCACAGAGACATCAAAGATTGCTTATTAACCTGACATGGGGTGTCAGTGAGAGCCACCATCCCTGTCAGACCTACCATCCTTTCTCAGCATTGAAGTGGGGCCACTGAAGTTAAACACCCCAGGGCTCACAACTCTCTGAGTAATTTTTGTAATGCAGGCAGTACCATCCTGTGATACAATTTATCAGCAATACAGGAACATTATCATGAACTCCTAAGTTCCAGCTCTGTTGAAGAATGTATAAGGAGAKATCCTCATGTAAGGATCTCTACTTTTGGTTTAAAAGACTCCATTTCCTTAATACTCCGACTGTTATGCCCTCAACAAACACTAGAGAACAAACAAGAAAAGTAAACTTTCAAACAAAAGAACAAGACTGTGTTTTAGTTGATGCTGACAACACTGCAGCTAGTCATGGAAGTATTATAAGAAAAGCCTGCATACRCCAATATCAGCTTCAGACAATGAAATTATATTTCAAACCGAAATTTAAGCAAAATTTGAGGATGTGACAATTGGGACCTATAACTAATTAATATCAGGGTGAATTTTGAATTTTAAACACTGCATTTAATGGCAGTTGATGACACAATGAAACTTTTCAGTTTTTCTTCTGTCGTTTCAGACTACTTTAACCAATACTAACTAAAGGCACAATTCCTATCATTCAGTTGTTTGTAGAGCAGACTTGCATGATCAAAAAGGACACTGATGACTTGTTTTGCATGTTTTAATTTCACAGAATTGCAGCTTGAAGAAGCTGRGACATTACTGACCATCAGTAATCACTACCCTAAGAGGTATTCTCCCTCAGGAATAAGAGTATTCCACTTACTACACTCCAAAGACAGTGACAACATTTTCAGACAGACTCAAAAGCAGTATTGAAGGAGCTGATATTTAATTCTGTTGATCTCAGGTGCTGGGTACCTTTGTCTTCATACAGAAAATGTGTCAACTAAAAAACTCCCTTGCCAGTTACAACCTGTGTTAACATTCCTGGAACTCAAGATGTTTTCCTCTTACAATGTGGCTTTTTTCCTTTCACATACCTTAATTACATGATTAAAACTTGGCCCACAATCCTTGTGGACAAACACAATCCAGCCATAAGGGCACTCTTTCTAAGGACACCATTGCACCTGCCTATATGGTAGAACAAGTTAAGAAAACCCAGAGCAAAACAGAAATCCAGTGTCTCGTCATTGCTACAAATGATCGTACAAATGATCGGGATTTGTCGTACCAGAACACATTATTTTGAGTCAGGATGAATAATCATTGCTTTTGCTTGGTTGCACGGGAATGATGCTTATAYGATGGCAGTGTTGAAACTGTTGGCTAATTTTGTCAAAATAAAATAAATCTACAGACACTAGCTGAGACCATAGCCCTTCTGTACTAGTGCAAACGGGTGCCTGGCAGAACAATGACAGCAGTTGTGCTCTGGAGATGGAGTGATGTAAAAACAAAGTGACCAGGCCAACTCAGRAAATCAGATCTCTTACAGAACTATGTTCCTTCGTTGATTTAAAGTATACACTGAACTATACACTAAGCTGTACCAAGATTTTCTGTTTCCATGTTCAAGATACAGTGT
Organism: Malurus melanocephalus; assembly: GCF_030028575.1. Lineage (NCBI taxonomy): Eukaryota > Metazoa > Chordata > Aves > Passeriformes > Maluridae > Malurus > Malurus melanocephalus. Next base: position 208,219 of record NW_026623829.1, on the reverse strand, counting down.
GTCAAATCAGAGTTATTTGTATTTTTTTAAATTTTAAGGGAGATGCCAGTTCAGGAGCATTTACCCAGAAAATACTTCTCCCTTTCTTTTAACAGCTTTGTTTTTACCAAATTTCATATTGCCAAATGGAGGCTGTCACATATGAATGTATCACTCAGTACTGAGCTAAAAACTGGGGAAAACTGGCAAGCGTCTGATTTTAGACTTGCTTTTCCCTGTTGGCCTGTTTCTACAAAATTTGCAGGAACTTAATTACCTTGAAGCTGTTCTCCTTATGTCATATTGGGCTGAAACTGGGAAACAGCAAAAAAAAAAATTACATAAGGGACACATAACAAGACTAATAYGTATACATATATTAAAGGACAGCAAAAAACCTTGTTTCCAACAGAAGCTAGTTATCTTCCTGAAGCTGCAGTACAGGTGTGGAGTATCCCCTCAGGCAGTGGAATTGCTCTCCAAAGTCATGTGGATGCAGGTACAGCCACAYTCTGAGGCCAAGCATCCACAAGTATATTCAGCAGGTTTTAGGATGATTTGTATGCCACACATTAGTGGAGGAACACAAAAAATGGCTTTTCCCAAAGGAAAGCTAGACACTTTTTCAATGAGGGTAGTGCACAAAGGCCACACAGAGGACCCATGTGCCAGGAACASACTTGGAAGTATGGTACAAGTCTTGAGCAAGATGACAGAGAAAGGAGGAGCAGTGAAATGTGGCTGAAGGGAAGAACTGGAACTATCAGCAGGAATACAGCAAGAGAGGCAAGCACCATAGTACCGCACCTTGCATGGTAGCTAATTCTGCCTTCCTTGGGAATTTGAGGGGACTCCGGATCTGATGATTCACAAACAGCACTGGGTGTAGGGGAAAGTTGCTTTTATAGAGGGACCATCTGCATTGTCAGACTCCATTTCCTGACAGCTAGTTTGTAGGGAACAATGTTACTGTGACTCACCAAAAGATGTTTGTTTCTTTGTGGAAAAAAAAGGTCACCACGGGATTGATCACAATAAGTTACATTTCCTTGAGATCCAACTGGCTCACACATTTGGCAGCCACAGAGACTGTGCCAAGCTGATGTGCATTTCAACAACCGCAGATTTGGTACACTTTCAGGAAAAGAAGGAAAACACTTGAAGGCAACCAATGATCTTTTAAAGTTTTGTGGCATTTTTTAAATTCTTTCCCCGGAAAACAAGCACTGTGTACAAAGATTTTCAAATGACACACAACATACCAAAGGCTGAAAAGTAATATCCAAAGCAAGGAAGTGGTAAGAGTAGCAYAGTGATTTTATTTTTCATTAATGATTCAAGACAGCTTAGATTTGAGGCAAAGGAGAAGACAGGYATCTTTGCTCTGATGAACTTGCAAAATGAAGCAGTGTCTTGCAACCGTAATTTTCACAATTAGTCATCACATACATGCTTAACTTCTGCAGATTTCAGGCTTTTAACCTATTTGAGTAGATCAATTTCTAYAAATAACATTTTCCTGGACAAAGACCTAAACTCACACAAGGCCAAACCAATAAGGATTTGAGAATAAAAGATGACAAAAAACAGTGTAAGAGAAACTAAAGCCTTACTATAGATTGAGGTGTGGGGGAACTTSTCATACAGTAGTTGCACAGAACATAAGTTGCTGTTATAATGGAAAAACTAGGAAACTTTCTAACTGCTAAAAAAGAGAATGTGAGACAAGGTCAGACCCCTGTAAGGGGAATCAGAGCCAAGCTAGGATATACCTAATAGGTCTGAAGGGGAGAGAAGTGGGAAGGGAGAAGAGGAACAAGGACCTTGCAAACYGCAGTAGAGTACTGGCGGTGGGGACCTACCGATGAAGAAATGTGACAGTAACGCTGAGCAACCGGCTTTGGCAAGAGCCTGACATCTATCTGAGGAAGAAAAGTTGCAGAATGCAGCTGAGTGCTGAACCAGGCTGGCACTCGTTCGCAGATGCGATTTTCTGAAAGAAGCTAAATAAAAGGCATTACCCGTTTAGCGTTTATTATTTAGGGAGGTATGCTGCAGTTACTGCAGCGACGATATTACGTGTATTAGGACTAGACAGGGAGCTCTCGTACTACCCAGGGAGCTGTCCTGGCAAGGACGAGCCCTGCCGACGCTCCCGCTCTGCGGCCCCGGCGGTGCCCGCTACCCCCGTTACAAGGGCGGGCGGCCCGGGGCCGTGAGGGGACCGCGCTGTCCCGGCGCCGTTTTGCCCCGGCGCGCCGAGCAACAGGAGGCGGGTGTGGAGCCGGGCGGGCTGTCAGCGAGCCCCGCCGAGTCCGGCTCCCCGGTGCCACGGCGCGCTGCCTCCCGGCGGGACGGACCGGACGGGACGGGACGGTGCAGTCCCAGACGCCGCCGCCTCGTCGCTTCTCCCTCCCGCAGCCCCCCAGCACCGGCAACAGGGCCCGAGCAGCGCCGCAGGCCCCGTCCCACTCACCGCCGCGGCACCGCCGCCGCCGCTTTCCCCGCGGGCAGCCCCAGGGGCCGCGCTGCCTCGTCCCCG